>NC_058125.1:26953096-27040596 GCF_914725855.1 Thunnus albacares | reverse complement strand
CAAAGACATTTGGGGGGGCAGGTGGTCAAGCAAAAAAACAAACACTTATAACTGAATACATGAACTCACATTACACGCCTACAAACACACATAACATCAATTTTACAATCAATTGATGTTATGTGTGGGGGTCCATCTGTGCACGTGCCTGAGCCAGTATGAACAGGAGGAATGATTACAGCGAGGAAAACCTCTTTCACTGTTCATATGGACACCTGACTGCTGTTTAAAGACACTTGATAAATTGTGAAACCGTCCTTTAACAGCCTCTGTTCTGTGTCTGCTGCTGTGTTTCTGTTGCAGCTGGTTTCAGTGGTTCTCCTCCTGCTGGCTCCAGTGTTGGCCTCCTGCTTCTCTCTCTTCTTCCCGCTGGACTGCAGTGACATCTATCACCATGACAAAAGCCAACCCAGTGGAGTGTACACCATCCATCCCATCGGAGCCACGTCTGCTGTCCAGGTACACTTCATCCTCTCTGGGACTCAGTTAGAAGATGTTGGTTCATATATGAGTCATCATGTGAAGACAGTTCAGGTTGATTCTGCTAAACCAGCAGATATAAGTGGAGGTAGTCGTGTTACTGGTTGGATACACAGACTGTATATAAAGATTGAAACAGTTCTGACACTTTTAAATGAAGAGGGCTGCCAGTCAGAGTCACATCTGACAAATAATAATTATAAAATAGAAAGAAAATAGTGCCGTCAAACCATAAAGCACTGAATGGTTTAGGGCTGAAATACATTTCTGATCCGCTGCTGCGTTATGAAGCATCCAGACCTCTCAGGTGGTCTGGATCAGGTCTGCTTTCTGTCTCCAGAGTCAAAACTAAACCCGGAGAAGCAGTGTTCAGTTTTTATGCTCCACATATCTGAACAAACTCCCAGAAAACTGCAGGTCTGCTGCAACTCTCAGTTCTTTAAATCACAGCTGAAGACTTTTCTGTTTGCCTTTTATTAAACCAAACATGAGAGTTAATATCTTACACTGCACTGTGACTTTTATTCTCCTGTTTTATCTCTTATTCTATTTTAGCTTCTTTTTATTTCCAAATTTCACACGTTTTTAATAGTATTTAAATGTCTTTTTACATTGCCTTGTTGTTTAAATGTGCTGTACAAATAAACTTGCTTTGCTCTACAAAACAATAAATCAAACAGCAAGTAGCAATTAATTATATGTCACCAAAAACCAGCACTGCAAAAACAAACAGACCACAACTCAGTTCACTTTTCAATAAGTGTATTAAATCAAATAAGCAAAGCAATGTTGGTGTGTGTGTGACTGTGTGTGTGTGTCTGAAAAACTCGTCCCACAGTCAATCAATCTTGTTCACAGCCACAAAAAGAAAGACAACTCAAAAGTCTGCTTCAGGTTTTACTGCAGATCCCCACAAAACAAATCAAACCAGGAAATCAAACTGAAATATCAGCGTCTGTATTCACAGTTCAGTAAAAGTGATTATTTACAATATATACAACGGGTACTCACGGTACCGTCGGTCAGTCAGTAGTCAGTCAGGTTTGCAGCGGAGGTGTTACGCTGAGTTCTGTGTGCTCACCGAGAAGTGCATGCACCTCACGGGAGTACATGCAGCTAAAGGGAAAACTACCAGACATTGTAATTATTTTTAAGGCACACATTGTGCTAACTGAACAGGTATCATAATCAAGTAACATTAAATTTAGTGAAATATTGCAACAACAGTCCGATTGAGTGCGAGTCTCGGAGCCGGGAAGAGCAGCAGGTGAGCCAACTGTCAATCACAGATGTCAATCAACGCCCACACGTCAGACATCAAAGCTACTATAAGTCTTCAAATTTTATTAACGGAGCAATAATTTCCAAAATGACCATCAACACACACCTATTAGGAGGGTTTAAATTTAGAGACATGAGACCAGAAGGACTCGTTGAAAACATTATTGACTCAGTATTTCTAGAGAGAAGTTGAGGCTTTTTGAATGGGAGTCAGTTGGAGCAGCTGGATACTCTATCTTTAAAAAACTTCAGACTCAAGATGTGGCAGCTGCTGATTGATTGAATGTAGTTTTAGCTAAAGGATCATATTTACTAATGAGTGTATTTGTGTGTAGGTGTACTGTGACATGGACTCAGTAGGAGGACGTTGGACGGTGAGTTTCTGAACTGAAGTCATCAATTCACAGCCAAGTGGTTTTCAGTATCTTGTGTGTTTATTGAGTTAGTCCCCCCCCCCCCTCAGGTGTTCCAGAGGAGGATGGACGGCTCGGTGAACTTCTACAGGCCCTGGGATCACTACAAGAAGGGCTTTGGTAGCGCTGCTGGAGAGTACTGGCTCGGTGAGAAATGAAACCAAACTAACAGTCATGTGACTTCATGAAACTGTTCATAAAAATAAACATTAAACTCTGATGTGACTTCATGTTTGTGTGTTTTCAGGTCTTGAGAATCTCTACCATCTGACACGGAGGAAGAAGGTTGAGCTGCTGGTCGACATGGAGGACTTCAAAGGAAACAAAGCGTTTGCTCGTTACTCCTCGTTCTCCATTGAATCAGAGTTCTACGGATACAGACTGCATGTGTCTGGATTCAAAAATGGCGGAGCAGGTCAGTTACTGTTAGCAGATAGTAGTTTTGTTTTTATGATGTTTAGTTTCCACATGGAGACACTGAAGATTTCTGTCCTTATATTGGATTATTTGCTTGAGTCTTTGAGCTAAAGACAGATTCACAAAGATTTTCAAATCAGTAACAACAAATCTGTGGTCTGCTCATGTTTTATTAATTACATGGAAGCTTTTGTTTTTATAAACACATTTAAAGGAAAACAATGTAAATGAAGCCCAGCAGGTTTCAAGTGTTTATGTCCGTTGGACCTTTTGCAGTTCTTGTCTACATGACATATTGTATGTTGTTATGTTACAGTAGCAGCAGCAGATGCAGTACTAGTACTACTAGAAGTATTTGTACAAGTGGTAGCCATAGCAGTAGTACTGTATTAGTAGTGACATTTGTAGTGTTAATAAGTTAATAGTTATATAATATTATTATTAGTTATATAACATTATATAATATGGTGTCATTAGCAGTAGTGTTGTGATCAGACACTTGTTGTTTTCTTGTGTTTCTGTAGGAGATGCCCTGATTCATCACAATGGACAGAAGTTCACCACCTTCGACAAAGACCAGGACTCCAGCAGCAACAACTGTGCCCAACTCTACCTGGGGGGGTTCTGGTACAACAACTGTTTCTATGCAAACGCCAACGGGCTTTATCGCTGGGGGGCTTATAGCACCTTGAGTTATACAGGAGTGGATTGGTACCAGTGGAAGGGCTGGAACTACTCCCTGAAGACCATCAGCATGAAGATTCGTCCTGTTCACTAATTCTCCAGAACGAACAAACAGCAGAATATCTGTTGATCTCTTTCTTTCTTTCTCTCTGATCTAGTCTGTAACTTCACATATACTTCAAATAAATATTTCCAGCATCAATAAAAGTCAGGTGTAGAGTGTGTTTGTGAGCAGCTGCTGGGTGTAAAGTCTTGTGTCAAACAGCTGTTGGTGTAGAGAAATGATTGGACAGGTGGGGAACTTAGTGGAGGATCCAGAGGAACAAATACAGAGCAGCTTCCATCAGAAACATCACATGACATCACTGAAGTGATGAAGAACCAAATGACAGATGGAGTTGACTTGTATTGGAGCTAAAAGCAGCTTGAACTCTGCTGAAATGAACACGTTCCACCACTAGATGTCTCTGTTGTCTGTATTAGTTCCATCTAGTTGTATCCACAGACTGACTGTATATCTGAGCTTTCAGCAGGACACAAACTACACATGAACCCTGACACTGTCACATGATGTTACTGTTTGTTGAGTGTTTGCTTTGGATGTTCTTGGCTGCAGAAGGAGAGAACGTCACCGTTTGAGAAGGTTTTGGTTGGTTTTCTCTTCACACTCTGCTGGTTAAGATGTTACCTTCAGTCTGCTAAACACACACTTTAAAGTCAAACTAACTGGTTTCAACAGAGTGTTTGGTGGAGGTTTGACTCTCTGATGTGAATCATTATCTGCTGCACGCTCACAATTACCTCACCTGTTGAGTCAATCAGTGCAGAAATAAGAGACTGAGGGAGATGAATAACCAGGTTTCTCATGTTCTTTGTAAACAGCCTGAATATGATCAAAACCAGAATACTAATGTGCATGTAAACATACTCAATGTCAGGTGAAAAACACATGTGACCTGTCTGATGTCATGCACGTATGGCAACAGGTTTAAAATCTCTAATTGACCAGGGATCCATAACTATTTCAACTTTGATTTTAAGGACATTTATGAGCAGCAAATAATGGCTTTACAGCTGCTTAAAGGACAGGTTCATAACCTTTCAAGTGTGTGTTAAAACAACAGTCAGGAGCCCAAATGAACATTGAAACATGTTTTTCTTGCTGTAATCATTCCTCCTGTTCATACTGACCATTAGAAGATCCCTTCATAATGCACTTACAATGGAAGTGGTGGGGGACGAAATCCACAGTCCTCCTTCTGTGCAAAAATGTATTTCAAAGTTTATCTGAAGCTAATATGAAGCTTCAGCATCCAAATGAGTCAAATCAAGTAGATATCTTTCAACGTTACAGTCTTTTTAGTGCCAAAGTCCCTCTTTTTTTTACAATACTTCCACCGCCAGTCTGTGTTGTGGTTTTTCTGCTGTGGCGGCGACGTCGGCCATCCTCTTCATCCTCATGATGGCTGTGAGTGTGTCGCTGATCACATGGTCATTCTGCTGTATTGGTTACCTGGAAAGAAGACACAGGTGCGGACACATCTATGCATTTACACATAGAACTGAAAGCATAGAAACTTGAATATTTCTTCATCATGTTCTGATAAGTCTGGTCCATATTTTTCTTCTTGTGGACAAATCCCATGTGCATGTTGACGTATTGTTGGCTCTGCTAATGGGGTTTGTTAACAAGGAGAAAAATCTAGAACTTAAAATCCACAGAAAGATAAACTTTAATAGTTTCAAGTCTCTGCAGGTTGATTTTTCATAGAAATTAACTGAAAATAATGGCTGCCTGACAGGAAGAATAACAATATGAATACTGAACGATGATTTAGAAAATGGTGATTTAGATAACAAGATGATTGATGATTTGTAACGAGCTACAACATGAAAGAGCAGCAGTATAGTACTTTAAAACTGACAAGTACCATGTTTCTGTTGTCCTGTCAGGTCCGGAGTCGACCCTTACTCCCAGTCCAGAGCCGATTTATATCCAAGTCATTGTATTTGTCCGTTCCTTTATATCAGGGATGGCGATAACTATACTCAGAGTTCATGACTTTCAGATATAAGACTTATTAATTTTATTTAATTAGTTTTCTAATAATTAACTAATTATTCATTAATTAATCAATGGACATGGTGCCCCTTATCAGTCTATGAGTGCTTAATATTAATTTCCAAGTGTAGTGTTATTCCTACAAATGTAAAATCCAAACATCCTAAATAAACAGGTCCAACAATCCACAGTCACCCATCTAATAATGAACACAGAGGTAGAATAATAAAAAGTCACTTATTAAATGAGAAAAGTCCAAAAAGAACCTCCTCACAAATGAAGTTAAGCTGCATCTTTTTTATTTTCAGGTCTATGTTTAGCTTTCGCCACCAGATGTCACAATTTCATTATTAAACGAGGGTCTTCCTCATGTGTTGCTCATGTCCTGCACCGGCCTGTCAATCAAACCTGCCTTCAAAGTCCCTCCCTGTTCTTCTTAATATACCCACAGTCCCTGCAAGGTGACGGTCACGTGACCCACGAACAGCCTGAAGACGTCAGCAGGATTTTACATTTATATGCTTTGAATTTTCATTATTAGATTGTTGGTTTGTTATTAGAAGTTAAAGAGATAAAACTCATTACAGCAAGTATCAGAACTTTTACTGAACACACTTCACTACATTTTACTGACCATGTTGACTTTTACTGCAGTTTTCAAAGCTGCTGTTTGACTTGAACTCGGCATTTTTACATTACAGCAGAGTCTTACCTGAGCTCCACAGCAGCAGCAACAGCATCAGCAGGTGATCCATGTCCAGGTAGACGTCCGTCTCCGTCTCTGTGTCGTCTCTCTCTGCTCGTCTGTTGGACTCATCGTGTCTTGTTATATTAATCAGATGTGGTGTTTCCTTTGAATCCTTTATCTCTTCATCAGCTTCATGTGCTTTCTGACAGGAAGCTGCTGGCAGAAACGGCTCTGAGCTGCTTCATCATGTGACTGACAGCTAAAGTAAATGAAGGGTGTTTATCCAACACACCTCTCATTCATACACACTCCAGCCTGTTATTTGCACTGGGGATGGGGGGGCTTCCATTTAGAAAGGTTGGACCAACCAACCAGAACTTGATGCTCACATTTGGTTTGGATCACCATGACAACACACAGCCAATCATGACAGCTCATTTAGATTATAAGAATCAGAGCTATTGATATGTTGATTGACAGTGAGATGGACCAATCGGTGGGTGTAGCAGCCTCACTTGAACAGCTGGCAGTGAAAGGGTTAATGTGAATCAAATGAAGTGACAGGAAAGAGTAAGATGCAAACTAGATTAGCAAGAATTTCTACTGTAGAAAAAATATTTAACGTAAAATATTAAATAATTTTAATTTGCCTTAAGATAATACTGGAAAATGTGACGTTGAGTGGAAGAGATAATGTTTTACATTTGTGATAAACAATTTTCATTCAGCAGTAGCTCAGACTGTTGCTTGAATGTACTTCAGTTTGAACAGTCAGCTGTTATATGTTATATTTAATATTATTAGTAGACGGCTGGTAATAAACTTAGTCGTTCATTTAATATGCAGTATGCAGTAAGTACTGATTGAGTGTGTAGTCGGCAGTATGTTAGTATGTGATTTTGAACACAGCTGTTCTCTCTGTCTCCTTTTACAGAGATTCATGTCTTCATTCATTCAGTTCGTATCAAAGCTCATTCATTAGTGAAGGTTTACTGTCTGTCAGAATCTAAATCCTGGTTGGATATTAGTTTGTTACTCAGGACTTTCTAAAGTTACCACCTTTATACACATCAGTCATTTCTTTGAACAGCAGTTTTTTCTCTCACAGTTAAATATTACACAGTGTGAATTCATCCTCAGCTCAGAATCAAACCTCTGTGTCCTTCTGTTATAACTCTGAGACTCTGTCAGTTTGTTAGAGCAGCTCCTGACCTGAAATCTTTATTGCACATAATGTGTAATTAAAAGTTTAAATTTAAACAATCAGTATGAAGCTTTAGACACAGAGGATCAATGAATAATTATCTCTATCAGTCATGATGTGATTGGTCCACTGATGGAACATCATTCTTAGAATATTTGAGATTATATGTTATTATCTCTGAGTGAGCAGGATCGTGGTGCAGCTGCAGAATGTAGTTTGAAAGTGAGTTTTTCAAATAGGGAGCAAAGTCTGAACGTGTTTCAACAGCATTTCAGTGACAATATTTAAATTTACACATTTGTTGAAGCAGCTGAAATAAAGTCACTGAATGATGTTGAGCCGAGATACAAATAGACGTCTGAACATTTAAAATTTATTGTATTTTAAACTTTATGCCTTTTCAAGTGCAAATCAGCAAACACATTATTACTGATCAGACTGTGAGCTACAGTCATGTCTCTGTGTCTTTGATCTATACATGTTTTAAATCTTTAACTATATTTTTCATCTTCAGTTGCTGCTTCCTGTGTTTTGTCTGTCAGATTAAAGTTGAACAAATACAACAAACAAACAAAATGTAAGTCTGATAAATGAATTAATGGACGATACTGAATAAAACTTTATTGACACTTTTCCCACTCTGACTCAGGCTCTTTTTTTAAAGATACATGTGCATCGTAGATCATGCACTTTTATCTTTGTGCCAGCCGAGGGCGCCAAAGTATTATCCATCATGACTAAAGCCCTTTACAGACATGCAATCTGTAATATTGCAGCTTCTTCCATCTGTTCAAGTGAGACTTTTTGTCTTTAACCCTCTGCAGTCCAGGTTCAGTTTGGTTTATTGTTGCTGACTTTCTCTGCATTCGTTTTTGTCTTTGTTTAGCACCTTTTAAACTGGCCTTGCCCCACATGCATGCTATCAAACAGCTATATTGATTGATTTGTTTATATATTACATATACATAAGTAAGTAAGTAAAGTTTATTTAGATAGGACCTTTCAGACAACAGTCACAAAGTGCTTCACAGTCAAATAAATAAAACAAAGATAAACAACAGATTAAACACACAAGAGGAAACAGACATAAAACACAAGTTAAAACATAAAATACCACATGCTACCTAAACGCCTGTCTGAACAGATGGATTTTAACTGCTTTTTAAAAGAGTCCAGAGACCTCATTTACTTATTGGGAGACTATTACAAAGCTTAGCTACTGCTGACTGGAAAGCACAATCTCCTGGAGTCTTAAAACGTGTCTGAGGGACCCTCAGAAGACCCTCAAGACCCTCAGAAGACCTTCAGAAGACCCTCAGAAGACACTGGTTAGAGGACCTGAGGGCTTGGCTCGTGGTGTGGGGGTGCAGAAGGTCCATGATATAATGTTAAACTGGGCCATGTAGGGCTCTATAAGTCATCTCCAAGATTTTAAGATGAATTGTGAAATGAACAGGAAGCCAGTGCAGAGAGGTTAAAATGGGTGTAATGTTTGACCTTCTGTTGGATCGTGTTAAAAGCGTCGCAGCAACATTTTGGACGGTTTGTAAACGGTCCAAAGAAGATTTATTAAGGCAGGAAAAAATAGACAAAAAGACATGATGGCTTACATTCTACTTTTTAACTTTTATGTCTATTTTCATGTAAAGTACTCAGTGATTGTAATGTCTTTGTTGTTCAACACTTTGAGCGGCATTTCTTGTATGAAAGGTGCTATACAAATAAAGTTTATTATTACTATTATGATTATTATTACTATCAAAAGACACTAAATAATAAGCACATGACAAATCATAATGAACACTTTCATAGATTGAAGAGAACATTTTAAAACACTGAGTTTCCATGACAGAAGTGTCCTGTTATGATGGATACAGCGTTCTCTGTCTTAGCTATCAGACATTTTCTATAAATCTCTCCTAAACAAAAATCTCCACATTAAAAAGCCAACTTAACACATCAGACACCAAAACAAATCAGGATTCTTTGACTGAATCTTTTAAACAAATAATTTCTGGAGTCACTGTACAAAGGACAACAGACAACAGTGAGATAAAAAACATGTAGACGGTACTCTTCAGGAATACCTTTATATCTGCCTGCCTCAGCTGCCAAGTACCTGTTCTTAACTGGTGACAAGTGACAGGAAAGAGTCTGAAGACAAACTCACTGATGAGCAGCTGAGATTATACTGCTGTTACCATGGCAACATCACAACAGTTATTGCGACATACAGCAGTGAAGCTGTAGAGCTGTTTGTGTGTTTGTGTCATTTGGGTCTGAGGAGCAACTTTCTGTTTGAAGGGGGTTAAACAGCAATCAGACGCTCGGACACCAAGCTGTCCCAAACCAGTCAGGTCCCCCAAACCTCCTCAACCACCAGGACCTGGTCTGAGAGGGTCCCATCATTCAGAGCTATGCTTGGTTTTAGATTGGTGGATGAAATAAAAGAAACATGATAGAAGATAAATAAATAAATATGCAGACCAGTCAGTTTTAATGTTGTTATTTACTTACTTTTATTCTTTGTTGCTGTGTTTTTATATGATTCTATGTGAATATAATAATAATAATAATAATAATAATAATAATAATAATAATAATAATAATAATAATAATAATAATAATAATTATTATTATTATTATTATTATTATTATTATTATTATTATTATTATTATTATTAAGTGTTGCCAGGTTTTGACCTCTTCAGACTTTTTAACTTCTCTATGCGCCTTGGTAGCAGGTGAAGTTTTTCTCAAAAATCTGACTCCTCACACAGTTAAAAGAAAGAACTGTAAATGAGAACATACTGTATGTTGTTATGTTACAGTAGCAGCAGCAGATGCAGTAACAGTAGTACTAGAAGTACAACTGGTAGCAGAGTACTCATACATACAGTAGTACTAGCTACATGGTTTAAAGTTATATAACATTATATAATATGGTGTCATTAGCAGTAGTGTTATGATCAGACACTTGTTTTCTTGTGTTTTTGTAGGAGACTCCCTGAGTTCTCCAGAAGTTCTCCTCCTTTGACAAAGATCGGACCTCCTCCACAAACATGAACTGTGCCAGACTCTACTTGGTGACGCTCTGGTATGAGGACCATCACTATGCAAACCCCAGCAGGGTTTATCACTGGAGGGCTGATGATACTATACATGGTGTAGGAGTGGTGTGGTCCCACTGGAAGGGCTTTAACTACTCCTTGAAGACCATCAGCATGGATCTGAGTACTTTCATGGCCACAGATGTTAGGGCAACGGGTCTGAAGTCAATGAGGCGGTAATCTTTGAAGACTTTGGCACAGGAGTAAGGGACTGTACATTTGTACTTTTTAATCTGTGTGTACACAAACACACCTGTTGATTTTGACAGTACGACAAAAATGTCCCTGCCAAATATGACACCAGACCTACGCCCTTTGTAAACAGGATGTGCTTTCAAATGACTGAATTTATCTGTTGTACAGGTGATGTCACAGACACAAACACTAGAACTAGAAACTAGAATTTAGGTTTATTTCTAAATATGTTGTTGCCTGCTGATAAATGAGATGTTTGTTGATTTGTCTTTAAAGGTTTGATTTTGTTTTTGCTGTTTGTTTCCTGAATTTGTTTTTTAACATTTGTTCATTTCTGTGGTTGTTACAGTTTGTTTTTGTTTTGATTTTGTTTTTTAACTTATAAAAAAGAAACTGTGGATGTTTATTGTTGATCAAAATGTACACATGTTGGGCCTTTAATAACCTGTGAGGTTCAGTTCTTCTGAGGTTAATGTTCAGCTCTTGTTCTTCTGTTGGAGCATGAACTGACTCTGCACTGGACTAAACTAGCTAACTGTATATAAAGTAGTGTAAACTAGCTCCACCTCCAGCAGCTACAACAGTAACATGCTGCTCTAACACTGATGCTTCACTATTAATAATCTAATGATGTCATATATAATAATATATCAGTCAGAGGGACCAAACCACTACTTTTACTGCAATACTTTAACTACATCAAGCTCATAATACTTATGTACTTTTACTGCAATACTTTAACTACATCAAGCTCATAATACTTATGTACTTTTATTGCAATAGTTTAACTACATCAAGCTCATAATACTTATGTACTTTTACTGTATTAGGATTTTTCATGCAGGACTTTTACTTGTAATGGACTATTTTGACATTGTTGTTTTGGTGCTTTTACTGTAGCATTTGTTTTTTGGAATTTGATGACCTGGGAATGAGAACAGGTTGGTCGTTTCAGCCCTAACCCTAACCCAAGCACTTCAGGCCTTCCTCCAAGCCTGTAGTAATGCCCTATATGTCAGCAGTATTGTAATCTCTGAAGGTGATTCAGTTTAGTCACTATTTCCACTAAAACAAACAAACAAACAAACAAAAAGCTTTGTTTTATATTGTGGTGTATTTTCATTAAATGTCATTGGTGTGCTTAAAGACAATATTAAGCTATGCAGATTGATTTTATACATTTACAAGCAATAAGGGCTAGTGTGATACAATTTGTATTGGTGTAGTTATAATCTCATGAACCATATTTAATCACAATGTACATATAGAGGCACGGTAGAAGAATCATAATCATACACTGGAGAAATCTGAGTGTGTTTGTATTACAAGTCACTTTGCTTGGGTCTGCATTAAAGTCTTACAATTTTTTAAAAAAATACTCTCTGGAGGAGATCAAGAAATAAGGGTGTAAAATGACTAGTTTAACTTATAAAAAAACATAAAAGGCCAGAAGACAACTTGGCAATAATGGTGTAAAATGATTCCCAATACTTATATAACAATTGGATATAACCAGGTAGAATTGAATATGCCAGTACATATCCTCAAACAGCTCAAAACCTGAAGAGTTTTGACCAACAACGAGTGACGGAGATAAAGATAACAGAATTATTGGCCAAAAATTAGGGAGGGTGGACGATAGGTGTGACCTATGCCGACCCAAGGGAATAAAAACTACGCCCAGAAGGAAAAACCTTCGGAGCGATTTGGTTCGTTGTAAAAGTGCTAATTTGCTCCCCTTTTTTGCCGGCATTAAAGAACACTTTGCTGCTTGGACCTCTGACTCCCTTTTTATTTTCAAAAGATAGTTTTTTGATCTGGTATATTTTCCTTCAACAATCTGACACAACAATATCTTGGTCCTTCAAAGTGCTCTGAAACTAGGTCTGGGATGGCTTGTGTCCATGAAATGAGCAAATTAAAACTGTGTCATAGAGCTAAAGCAAATACATCATTGGAAAGGTTTCGACCTGGAGAGTCAGGATGAAGATTCTACATGGCTCCTGCTGTGAAATACTGACCTTTGAACCTTGACCTTTGTGCATATTTGAAGGCTTTTAATTCAGCAACATAAGTTTTCCAATTCTAGGAAAAACACTAATATTTAAAAAACCCTACAATTCCTCGGAGCAGTGCCACGCAGCTTGATACAAATCAGCACCACAGTTGTTCTTCCAGTTTGTAAAATAGGTTGTAAATATAGGGTCATAAAATAATATATCTACTGAATATATCAAATATCTAGTAAAGCCGAACTACTTATTAAACTGCATCTAGATCATCTATATCAAGAAAAAGTAAAGATGTTGGTTCATTTCAGATATTTTAGCTACTATTCTAGAAATGGGGTTGTGGGTTGGTGTTCAGTGTCAGTAGGAGTTATGCAACACTTCAAACTGTGTTTAAGGAGCTTGTTTGTTCTGGATTGAAAATGTTTTTTCAGTCACATCATGCAGGTATTAAACTGCCTTCTCAATGCTTATCAATATGTTAAAAATTTCAGTAGATCAACAGCTAACTTTCCTGCTCTCAGAGCGGTTTCTATGGTATGTTCATAGCAACCACCATAGCAACGATAGAAAGCCTGCAAGAATCTCCATAATAAGTCACAAATTAAATATCATATACATTCACTGAATGAAGATTATGAAAATAAATTGCACATTTCTTGCTAAAAATGTTATCAAAATGCATTTTAATGTCAAAACTATCTAAAGTATTGCATTTTCCATTGAGAATAAAAGGAATGGCAGCCATTTTGTTCGTTTGAGCAGAGAGAAACTGGACAGTCATGTGATGTGGACACAGGCCAAAAGAAGAGAATCGGCCAAAAACACAAAGCAAAACAAAACATAGGCATCTATGTATGTATGTATGTATGTCAGGTTGGGGAAGCAGGAGTGGACCCAAATGCAGAGGCCGGAATGCAGATTTGATGAAAAAAATCTCCTTTAATCGTGGAGGGTCATGAACAGGAAAACAAAGCTGAACAGAACTAGCAGACCAAACAAAACGAATGATCCAACAAAGACTCAATTCAAAACCAGACCTTAAATACAGACTAAACTAATCAGGGAATGGGGAACAGGTGAAGAGACACAACAGCAGGCTGGGAGTGATTGGCTGAGGAAAATACAGGAAGCAGGGCAGGGCTGACGAGACTGATACAGGGCAGGTGAGGAGGACTACATGAACACACAAGGGAAACACAGTAACAAAATCAAAACCCAGAAAACACAATACTCTAAATACAACCCACACCAACCTGTCCAAGAACCATCATGAACCTAAACTAAAGTATACAACACACCAGACTAAACAACAAAAGGCAGTCCAAACCCACCACCCAAACATAACAAGAAAACCCATATGAACCGAAGGACTAAACAGAAGTGCAAACCAGGAGACCCCAAAGAACACAAGAACATAAAAAGAGCAAAAAACACACAAAGTCCAGGCAGGGTGTGACAATCTATCTATCTATCTATCTATCTATCTATCTATCTATCTATCTATCTATCTATCTATCTATCTATCTATCTATCTATCTATCTATCTATCTATATGTAAGATGGATAGATTGATAGATCAATCAATCAATCAATCAATTTTTATTTATATAGTGCCATATCACAACAAAAGTCATCTCAAGGCACTTTTCACATAGAGCAGGTCAAGACCGTACTCTTTAATTTACAGAGACCCAACAATTCCCCCATGAGCAAGCCCAAATACCCCTGTGCTTATTGGCTCGCAAAAAATAAATAAATAAATAATAAATAAATAAATAAATAAAGGAATATTAATAATAATAATAATAATAATAATAGTAATAACAATAATCATCATCATCATCATCATCATCATAAAAATAATAACTTGAAAAGTAGGCCTACAAATAAATCCAACATACAAAGGTAGAGGGGTTACGTCGGGCAGCTCGGGTTCTGGAAGTTATCCCATACATTTAAAAAAAACAACAACTTTTTATTTATCCTATTTTTTTCTTTTTTTTTAATTTTTAACAAAAAAGAGGTGTAATAACAATTGTCATACAAAAACAGTAAAAGAAGAAAAAGTAATCCATTCATTTTCCTAGATGAACTGTTTCATAACGGCCTGTTTAAACATTTCCAACAGTTGTGTGAAACCAGCTGATCAGTTCATCAGTACAAACAAACTGTGTTGAAATAAAAAGTCTAGAGGACTGTGTAGGCTACATGATAAAGCTTTAGTCAACTAAGATTCCCAAACTGCATTGCCTCAAGAAATCAGTCAAAGCTTCAAATTCTGTGAACTGCCCAATTTATGGCTGAGCGAGTTTATTATACATACAAACAATATTGTCTTTACATTTCAATATACAGTACAGTGTTTTGTTCCTGATGGTAACCACCAATCTGCAGTACTATATAATGTTATACTGAATACAGGTTATGTCATGGCTTTAGCTGGATTCTTCACCATAGTAACGGTTGCTAAGGATCATGGGTAGGCTAATGTAGCTGCTATCATACAAAACTGACAAGAAACTTGATTTCTCAGCCTCTGATCTCCTGAGTCCTAACTGACAGAAAAAAATGTGCTGCAGGCATGAAATTTACTTTCAACTGAAATACATTAGTTTGAAAATCATGCTGACTGTCATGAAAAAAAGGAAAAATCGTGTCCATGTACACAAATAGATAGAGTAAGTTTCGTGACTATTTCACAAATCACTGTGAGACTTGATTGGGTGTACAGTGAGAATGACCAGGGGGAGCCTGAGGAGCTCCTGTGCTGAGGGTGAGAGGTTGTGAGGTTAAGTTATTAACCTTCACCCTCTGTGGCCTGTTCCACAGGAAGCTCCCAGTCCAGTGGCATATGGTCGGGTCAATGTTCATGTCCAAAAATTTGGTTTAGACTTTGAGTACACTGATGGAATTAAAGGCAGAACTGAAGTCTATGAACAGGACGCGTGTGTAGGTGATTCCAGGTGTTGCAGGGCGGGGTGGAGTGCTATGCTTACTGCATCTTCAACAGATCGGTTGGCTTGCAAAGCAAACTGATGGGTCCATCAGTGGGGAGATGCAGGATTTCAAATATGACAGAATGATGCGCTCAAATGCTTTCATGGCCACAGATGTTAGGACAACTGGTCTGAAGTCATTGAGGCTGGTAATCTTTGAGGACTTTGTTGATTTAGACAGTACAACAAAAAATGTCTCTGTCAAAGTTGAAACCAGATCAACACCCTTTGGTTAACAGGATGTGTTTTCAAATGACGCTGACAGAATTTTATCTGTTGTACAGGTGATGTTACAGAAATAAACACTTATATTATTAACTTTAATATTTAAGGGAATAATTAGTTAAAATGTTTATTGTTGAGGCTGCTTGGGGGGATTCCTTGAACATAAATCACTTCAGATTGTTCCTCAAATGTTACTTTATGTTGGAAGGATGTTTTCAGACACAAGAAGTGTTACTAAAAACCATCTTGAACGATCAGAGACTTCATTATTAATACATTTGCTTCACATAATAATACCATTACTTTGAATATGAGAATTAGAATTTAGGTTTATTTCAAAAGATGTTGTTGCCTGCTGATAAATGAAATGTTTGTGTATTTGTTGTCCCAAACCAGTCAGGTCCCCCAAACCTCCTCAACCACCAGGACCTGGTCTGAGAGGGTCCCATCATTCAGAGCTATGCTTGGTTTTAGATTGGTGGATGAAATAAAAGAAACATGATAGAAGATAAATAAATAAATATGCAGACCAGTCAGTTTTAATGTTGTTATTTACTTACTTTTATTCTTTGTTGCTGTGTTTTTATATTCTATGTGAATATAATAATAATAATAATAATAATAATAATAATTATTATTATTATTATTATTATTATTATTATTATTATTATTATTATTATTATTATTATTATTATTATTATTATTATTATTATTATTATTATTATTAAGTGTTGCCAGGTTTTGACCTCTTCAGACTTTTTAACTTCTCTATGCGCCTTGGTAGCAGGTGAAGTTTTTCTCAAAAATCTGACTCCTCACACAGTTA
The DNA here is from genome assembly GCF_914725855.1 of Thunnus albacares. Classification (NCBI taxonomy): domain Eukaryota; kingdom Metazoa; phylum Chordata; class Actinopteri; order Scombriformes; family Scombridae; genus Thunnus; species Thunnus albacares. The sequence goes on along the minus strand of NC_058125.1, from coordinate 27,024,003 downwards.
AAAGAAAGAACTGTAAATGAGAACATACTGTATGTTGTTATGTTACAGTAGCAGCAGCAGATGCAGTAACAGTAGTACTAGAAGTACAACTGGTAGCAGAGTACTCATACATACAGTAGTACTAGCTACATGGTTTAAAGTTATATAACATTATATAATATGGTGTCATTAGCAGTAGTGTTATGATCAGACACTTGTTTTCTTGTGTTTTTGTAGGAGACGCCCTGAGTTCTCCAGAAGTTCTCCTCCTTTGACAAAGATCGGACCTCCTCCACAAACATGAACTGTGCCAGACTCTACTTGGTGACGCTCTGGTATGAGGACCATCACTATGCAAACCCCAGCAGGGTTTATCACTGGAGGGCTGATGATACTATACATGGTGTAGGAGTGGTGTGGTCCCACTGGAAGGGCTTTAACTACTCCTTGAAGACCATCAGCATGGATCTGAGTACTTTCATGGCCACAGATGTTAGGGCAACGGGTCTGAAGTCAATGAGGCAGGTAATCTTTGAAGACTTTGGCACAGGAGTAAGGGACTTTACATTTGTACTTTTTAATCTGTGTGTACACAAACACACCTGTTGATTTTGACAGTACGACAAAAATGTCCCTGCCAAATATGACACCAGACCTACGCCCTTTGTAAACAGGATGTGCTTTCAAATGACTGAATTTATCTGTTGTACAGGTGATGTCACAGACACAAACACTAGAACTAGAAACTAGAATTTAGGTTTATTTCTAAATATGTTGTTGCCTGCTGATAAATGAGATGTTTGTTGATTTGTCTTTAAAGGTTTGATTTTGTTTTTGCTGTTTGTTTCCTGAATTTGTTTTTTAACATTTGTTCATTTCTGTGGTTGTTACAGTTTGTTTTTGTTTTGATTTTGTTTTTTAACTTATAAAAAAGAAACTGTGGATGTTTATTGTTGATCAAAATGTACACATGTTGGGCCTTTAATAACCTGTGAGGTTCAGTTCTTCTGAGGTTAATGTTCAGCTCTTGTTCTTCTGTTGGAGCATGAACTGACTCTGCACTGGACTAAACTAGCTAACTGTATATAAAGTAGTGTAAACTAGCTCCACCTCCAGCAGCTACAACAGTAACATGCTGCTCTAACACTGATGCTTCACTATTAATAATCTAATGATGTCATATATAATAATATATCAGTCAGAGGGACCAAACCACTACTTTTACTGCAATACTTTAACTACATCAAGCTCATAATACTTATGTACTTTTACTGCAATACTTTAACTACATCAAGCTCATAATACTTATGTACTTTTATTGCAATAGTTTAACTACATCAAGCTCATAATACTTATGTACTTTTACTGTATTAGGATTTTTCATGCAGGACTTTTACTTGTAATGGACTATTTTGACATTGTTGTTTTGGTGCTTTTACTGTAGCATTTGTTTTTTGGAATTTGATGACCTGGGAATGAGAACAGGTTGGTCGTTTCAGCCCTAACCCTAACCCAAGCACTTCAGGCCTTCCTCCAAGCCTGTAGTAATGCCCTATATGTCAGCAGTATTGTAATCTCTGAAGGTGATTCAGTTTAGTCACTATTTCCACTAAAACAAACAAACAAACAAAAAGCTTTGTTTTATATTGTGGTGTATTTTCATTAAATGTCATTGGTGTGCTTAAAGACAATATTAAGCTATGCAGATTGATTTTATAAGTTTACAAGCAATAAGGGCTAGTGTGATACAATTTGTATTGGTGTAGTTATAATCTCATGAACCATATTTAATCACAATGTACGTATAGAGGAACGGTAGAAGAATTATAATCATACACTGGAGAAATTTGAGTGTGTTTGTATTACAAGTCACTTTGCTTGGGTCTGCATTAAAGTCTTCACCTTTTTTTAAAAAAACACTCTGGAGGATATCAGGAAATAAGGGTGTAAATATATTCAGTATTCAGTACTCTTCAAAACCTGTTTTGAAGAGTTTTGACCAACAACGAGTGATGGAGATAAAGATAACAGAATAACTGGCCAAAAATTAGGGAGGGTGGACGATAGGTGTGACCTATGCCGACCCAAGGGAATAAAAACTACGCCCCGAAGGAAAAACCTTCGGAGCGATTTGGTTCGTTGTAAAAGTGCTAATTTGCTCCCCTTTTTTGCCGGCATTAAAGAACACTTTGCTGCTTGGACCTCTGACTCCCTTTTTATTTTCAAAAGATAGTTTTTTGATCTGGTATATTTTCCTTCAACAATCTGACACAACAATATCTTGGTCCTTCAAAGTGCTCTGAAACTAGGTCTGGGATGGCTTGTGTCCATGAAATGAGCAAATTAAAACTGTGTCATAGAGCTAAAGCAAATACATCATTGGAAAGGTTTCGACCTGGAGAGTCAGGATGAAGATTCTACATGGCTCCTGCTGTGAAATACTGACCTTTGAACCTTGACCTTTGTGCATATTTGAAGGCTTTTAATTCAGCAACATAAGTTTTCCAATTCTAGGAAAAACACTAATATTTAAAAAACCCTACAATTCCTCGGAGCAGTGCCACGCAGCTTGATACAAATCAGCATCACAGTTTTTCTTCCAGTTTGTAAAATAGGTTGTAAATATAGGGTCATAAAATAATATATCTACTGAATATATCAAATATCTAGTAAAGCCGAACTACTTATTAAACTGCATCTAGATCATCTATATCAAGAAAAAGTAAAGATGTTGGTTCATTTCAGATATTTTAGCTACTATTCTAGAAATGGGGTTGTGGGTTGGTGTTCAGTGTCAGTAGGAGTTATGCAACAATTCAAACTGTTTCGTGACTATTTCACAAATCACTGTGAGACTTGGTTGGGTGTACAGTGAGAATAACCAGGGGGAGCCTGAGGAGCTCCTGTGCTGAGGGTGAGAGGTTGTGAGGTTAAGTTATTAACCTTCACCCTCTGTGGCCTGTTCCACAGGAAGCTCCCAGTCCAGTGGCATATGGTCCAAAAATTTGGACATGAACATTGAAATTTACTTTGAGTACACTGATGGAATTAAAGGCAGAACTGAAGTCTATGAACAGGATGCGTGTGTAGGTGATTCCAGGCGTTGCAGGGCGGGGTGGAGTGCTATGCTTACTGCATCTTCAACAGATCGGTTGGCTTGCAAAGCAAACTGATGGGTCCATCAGTGGGGAGATGCAGGATTTCAAATATGACAGAATGATGCGCTCAAATGCTTTCATGGCCACAGATGTTAGGACAACTGGTCTGAAGTCATTGAGGCAGGTAATCTTTGAGGACTTTGTTGATTTAGACAGTACAACAAAAAATGTCTCCGTCAAAGTTGAAACCAGATCAACACCCTTTGGTTAATAAGATGTGTTTTCAAATGACTCTGACAGAATTTTATCTGTTGTGCAGGTGATGTCACAGACACAAACACTTATATTATAAACTTTAATATTTAAGGAAATAATTAGTTAAAATGTTTATTGTTGAGGCTGCTTGGGGGGATTCCTTGAATATATCAGTCAGAGGGACCAAACCACTACTTTTACTGTAATACTTTAACTACATCAAACATAATACTTATGTACTTTTACTGTAGTAGGATTTTTCATGCAGGACTTTTACTTGTAATGGAGTATTTTTACATTGCTGTCTTTGTATTTTTACTGTAGTAAAGGATCTGAATACTTCTTCCAGCACTGTCTATGCATTTACACATAGAACATGAATATAAATAAAAAACTTGTATATTCCTTTATCATTGAAGGATAAGTCTGGTCTATATTTTTCTTCTTGTTAACAAATCCCATGTGCATGTTGATGTTCTATTGGCTCTGCTAATTTGGTTTGTTTACAAGGAGAAAATCCAGATGTATACATTAAAATCCATGCAAAGTTACTTAAACTTAATAGGAGCAAATTTATAATAAATGTCCCAAAACAAAAACTGCTCCTGTGACAAGTTAAAAGTATGATACACTAATGGTCTGTTACAAGTTTATAACAGACCATGGATCTGTAATAAGATAAAACTGCTGTGATAAGTTTAAAAAGATCATACAGTCATGAGAAACAATTCATAAGGTGTTTGAAAACTGTTTAAAAACAGTAAAAACTCATCATGTTAAAAAGGGTTCAAATGCAACAAGGTCTTTAATTCATTTCATTGTTTATTTCATTTTTTATAGTTAAAAGTTAAGTTATATTAGTATTATCAGTGATCTGCAAAGTAGTCTTAGTCTGCCAGCCTGAGATCTATTGCTTTTGTCTCCACCCACATAACCAGAAAAATCAAGTAGTCTAAGTAAGATGTACAGTAGACCTACTACATGACACTCCTACAGTACTACAGACACGCCTACTACATGGTGAGGCTAGTTAGGTTTAGGCAGACCCACTGAAAGAATCTCTTGGATATAAATACAGCTCAGAAACATCAGAGCATCCAGACTGATTGACATTAAGATTTTCATCAGATCACCTCAGCTGAACTCTGAAGATGAAGGTAAGTTTGTGACTTTATACTGAATAAATATTGATCAGTAGTTTCAGTATGTTGAAGGACGGGTTCACAACTTTTCAGGTCTGTGTTGAACCAACAGTCAGGAGCCCAAATGAACATTGAAACCTGTTTTTCTTGCTGTAATCATTCCTCCTGTTCATACTGACCATTAGAAGATCCCTTCATAATGACCTTACAATGGAAGTGATGGGAGACAAAATCCACAGTCCTCCTTCTGTAGAAGTTTATCTGAAGCTAATACGAAGCTTCAGCGTCCAAATGAGTCAAATCAAGTAGATATCTTTCAACGTTACAGTCTTTTTAGTGCCAAAGTCCCTCTTTTTGTTACTATACTTCCACTGCAGCTCAACAGGGAAACACTGTCTGAGGAAACACAAAGAGGGAATTTGATGCTAAAAAGACTGTAAATGTGTCAGATATCCACTTGATGTGACTAACTCAGACTGCTGAAGCTGAATATAAGCTTCACATCAACTTTTAAATGACTGTGTGGACACACTGTGGATTTTGGCCTCCATCACTTCCATTGAAAGCACGTTTGAAGGATCTTTTAATAGTCAGTTCAAGGCAGTGCAAAGACATTTGGGGGGGCAGGTGGTCAAGCAAAAAAAAAACAACACTTATAACTGAATACATGAATTCACATTACACGTCTACAAACACACATAACATCAATTTTACAATCAATTGATGTTATGTGTGGGGGTCTATCTGTGCACGTGCCTGAGCCAGTATGAACAGGAGGAATGATTACAGCGAGGAAAACCTCTTTCATTGTTCATATGGACACATGACTGCTGTTTAAAGACACTTGATAAATTGTGAAACCGTCCTTTAACAGCCTCTGTTCTGTGTCTGCTGCTGTGTTTCTGTTGCAGCTGGTTTCAGTGGTTCTCCTCCTGCTGGCTCCAGTGTTGACCTCCTGCTTATCTCTCGTCCTCCCGCTGGACTGCAGTGACATCTATCACCATGACAAAAGCCGACCCAGTGGAGTGTACACCATCTATCCCATCGGACCCACATCTGCTGTCCAGGTACACTTCATCCTCTCTGGGACTCAGTTAGAAGATGTTGGTTCATATATGAGTCATCATGTGAAGACAGTTCAGGTTGATTCTGCTAAACCAGCAGATATAAGTGGAGGTAGTCGTGTTACTGGTTGGATACACAGACTGTATATAAAGATTGAAACAGTTCTGACCCTTTTAAATGAAGAGGGCTGCCAGTCAGAGTCACATCTGACAAATAATAACTATAAAATAGAAAGAAAATAGCGCAGTCAAACCATAAAGCACTGAATGGTTTATGGCTGAAATACATTTCTGATCTGCTGCTGCGTTATGAAGCATCCAGACCTCTCAGGTGGTCTGGATCAGGTCTGCTTTCTGTCCCCAGAGTCAAAACTAAACCCGGAGAAGCAGCGTTCAGTTTTTATGCTCCACATATCTGAACAAACTCCCAGAAAACTGCAGGTCTGCTGCAACTCTCAGTTCTTTAAATCACAGCTGAAGACTTTTCTGTTTGCCTTTTATTAAACCAAACATGAGAGTTAATATCTTACACTGCACTGTAACTTTTATTCTCCTGTTTTATCTCTTATTCTAGTTTAGCTTCTTTTTATTTCCAAATTTCACACTTTTTAATAGTATTTAAATGTCTTTTTACATTGCCTTGTTGTTTAAATGTGCTGTACAAATAAACTTGCTTTGCTATACAAAACAATAAATTAAACAACAAGTAGCAATTAATTATATGTCACCAAAAACCAGCACTGCAAAAACAAACAGACCACAACTCAGTTCACTTTTCAATAAGTGTATTAAATCAAGTAAGCAAAGCAATGTTGGTGTGTGTGTGACTGTGTGTGTGTGTCTGAAAAACTCGTCCCACAGTCAATCAATCTTGTTCACAGCCACAAAAAGAAAGACAACTCAAAAGTCTGCTTCAGGTTTTACTGCAGATCCCCACAAAACAAATCAAACCAGGAAATCAAACTGAAATATCAGCGTCTGTATTCACAGTTCAGTAAAAGTGATTATTTACAATATATACAACGGGTACTCACGGTACCGTCGGTCAGTCAGTAGTCAGTCAGGTTTGCAGCGGAGGTGTTACGCTGAGTTCTGTGTGCTCACCGAGAAGTGCATGCACCTCACGGGAGTACATGCAGCTAAAGGGAAAACTACCAGACATTGTAATGATTTTTAAGGCACACATTGTGCTAACTGAACAGGTATCATAATCAAGTAACATTAAATTTAGTGAAATATTGCAACAACAGTCCGATTGAGTGCGAGTCTCGGAGCCGGGAAGAGCAGCAGGGGAGCCACCTGTCAATCACAGCTGTCAATCAACGCCCACACGTCAGACATCAAAGCTACTATAAGTCTTCAAATTTTATTAACGGAGCAATAATTTCCAAAATGACCATCAACACACACCTAATACAGAGGGTTTAAATTTAGAGACATGAGACCAGAAGGACTCGTTGAAAACATTATTGACTCAGTATTTCTAGAGAGAAGTTGAGGCTTTTTGAATGGGAGTCAGTTGGAGCAGCTGGATACTCTATCTTTAAAACGCTTCAGACTCAAGACGTGGCAGCTGCTGATTGATTGAATGTAGTTTTAGCTAAAGGATCATATTTACTAATGAGTGTATTTGTGTGTAGGTGTACTGTGACATGGACTCAGTAGGAGGACGTTGGACGGTGAGTTTTTTAACTGAAGTCATCAATTCACAGCCAAGTGGTTTTCAGTATCTTGTGTGTTTATTGAGTTAATCCCCCCCCCCTCAGGTGTTCCAGAGGAGGATGGACGGCTCGGTGAACTTCTACAGGCCCTGGGATCACTACAAGAAGGGCTTTGGTAGCGCTGCTGGAGAGTACTGGCTCGGTGAGAAATGAAACCAAACTAACAGTCATGTGACTTCATGAAACTGTTCATAAAAACAAACATTAAACTCTGATGTGACTTCATGTTTGTGTGTTTTCAGGTCTTGAGAATCTCTTCCATCTGACACGGAGGAAGAAGGTTGAGCTGCTGGTCGACATGGAGGACTTCAAAGGAAACAAAGCGTTTGCTCGTTACTCCTCGTTCTCCATTGAATCAGAGTTCTACGGATACAGACTGCATGTGTCTGGATTCAAAAATGGCGGAGCAGGTCAGTTACTGTTAGCAGATAGTAGTTTTGTTTTTATGATGTTTAGTTTCCACATGGAGACACTGAAGATTTCTGTCCTTATATTGGATTATTTGCTTGAGCTAAAGACAGATTCACAAAGATTTTCAAATCAGTAACAACAAATCTGTGGTCTGCTCATGTTTTATTAATTACATGGAAGCTTTGGTTTTTATAAACACATTTAAAGGAAAACAATGTAAATGAAGCCCAGCAGGTTTCAAGTGTTTATGTCCGTTGGACCTTTTGCAGTTCTTGTCTACATGACATATTGTATGTTGTTATGTTACAGTAGCAGCAGCAGATGCAGTACTAGTAGTACTAGAAGTATTTGTACAAGTGGTAGCCATAACAGTAGTACTGTATTAGTAGTGACATTTGTAGTGTTAATAAGTTAATAGTTATATAATATTATTATTAGTTATATAACATTATATAATATGGTGTCATTAGCAGTAGTGTTGTGATCAGACACTTGTTGTTTTCTTGTGTTTCTGTAGGAGACTCCCTGAGTTATCACAACGGACAAAAGTTCTCCACCTTCGACAAAGACCAGGACACCGGCAGCCGTAACTGTGCCGATATCCGCCTGGGGGGGTTCTGGTACAAGGACTGTTTCCGTGCAAACGCCAACGGGCTTTATCGCTGGGGGGCTTATAGCACCTTGAGTTATACAGGAGTGGATTGGGACCACTGGAAGGGCTCTAACTACTCCCTGAAGACCATCAGCATGAAGATTCGTCCTGTTCACTAATTCTCCAGAACGAACGAACAGCAGAATATCTGTTGATCTCTTTCTTTCTTTCTCTCTGATCTAGTCTGTAACTTCACATATACTTCAAATAAATATTTCCAGCATCAATAAAAGTCAGGTGTAGAGTGTGTTTGTGAGCAGCTGCTGGGTGTAAAGTCTTGTCAAACAGCTGTTGGTGTAGAGAAATGATTGGACAGGTGGGGAACTTAGTGGAGGATCCAGAGGAACAAATACAGAGCAGCTTCCATCAGAAACATCACATGACATCACTGAAGTGATGAAGAACCAAATGACAGATGGAGTTGACTTGTATTGGAGCTAAAAGCAGCTTGAACTCTGCTGAAATGAACATGTTCCACCACTAGATGTCTCTGTTGTCTGTATTAGTTCCATCTAGTTGTATCCACAGACTGACTGTATATCTGAGCTTTCAGCAGGACACAAACTACACGTGAACCCTCACACTGTCACATGATGCTACTATTTGTTGAGTGTTTGCTTTGGATGTTCTTGGCTGCAGAAGGAGAGAATGTCACTGTGTGAGAAGGTTTTGGTTGATTTTCTCTTCACACTCTGCTGGATAAGATGTTTCCTTCAGTCTGCTAAACACACACTTTAAAGTCAAACTAACTGGTTTCAACAGAGTGTTTGGTGGAGGTTTGACTCTCTGATGTGAATCATTATCTGCTGTATGCTCACAATTACCTCACCTGTTGAGTCAGTCGGTGCAGAAATAAGAGGCTGAGGGAGATGAATAACCAGGTTTCTCATGTTCTTTGTAAACAGCCTGAATATGATCAAAACCAGAATACTAATGTGCATGTAAATATACTCAATGTCAGGTGAAAACACATGTGACCTGTCTGATGTCATGCACGTATGGCAACAGGTTTAAAATCTCTAATTGACCAGGGATCCATAACTATTTCAACTTTGATTTTAAGGACATTTATGAGCAGCAAATAATGGCTTTACAGCTGCTTAAAGGACAGGTTCATAACCTTTCAAGTCTGTGTTAAAACAACATTCAGGAGCCCAAATGAACATTGAAACATGTTTTTCTTGCTGTAATCATTCCTCCTGTTCATACTGACCATTAGAAGATCCTTTCATAATGACCTTACAATGGAAGTGATGGGAGACAAAATTCACAGTCCTCTTTCTGTGCAAAAATGTATTTCAAAGTTTATCTGAAGCTAATATGAAGCTTCAGTGTCCAAATGAATCAAATCAAGTAGATATCTTTCAACGTTACAGTTTTTTTAATGCCAAAGTCCCTCTTTTTGTTACTATACTTCCACCGCAAGTCTGTGTTGTGGTTTTTCTGCTCTGGCAGCAACGTCGGCCATCCTCTTCATCCTCATGATGGCTGTGAGTGTGTCGCTGATCACACTGATCATTCCTGGAAAGAAGACACAGGTGTGAACACATCTACGCATTTACACATAGAACTGAAAGCATAAAAACTTGAATATTTCTTCATCATTTAAGGATAAGTCTGGTCCATATTTTTCTTTTTGTGGACAAATCCCATGTGCATGTTGACGTATTGTTGGCTCTGCTAATGGGGTTTGTTAACAAGGAGAAAAATCTAGAACTTAAAATCCACAGAAAGTTAAGCTTTAATAGTTTCAAGTCTCTGTTGATTTTTCATAGAAATTAACTGAAAATAATGGCTGCCTGACAGGAAGAATAACAATATGAATACTGAACGATGATTTAGAAAATGGTGATTTAGATAACAAGATGATTGATGATTTGTAACCAGCTAAAACATGAAAGAGCAGCAGTATAGTACTTTAAAACTTCCTCCTAATTAACTAATTATTCATCTCTTTTTATATTAATCAGATGTGGCTCTGAGCTGCTTCATCATGTGACTGACAGCTAAAGTAAATAAAGGGCATTTATCCAAAGCACCTCTCATTCATACACACTCCAGCCTGTTATTTGCACTGGGGATGGGGGGGCTTCCATTTAGAAAGGTTGGACCAACCAACCAGAACTTGATGTTCACATTTGGTTTGGATCGCCATGACAACACACAACCAATCATTTAGTTTGTAAGGATCAAAGCTATTGATATGTTGATTGACAGTGAGATGGACCAATCGGTGAGTGTAGCAGCCTCACTTGAACAGCCGGCAGTGAAAGGGTTAATGTGAATCAAATGAAGTGACAGGAAAGAGTAAGATGCAAACTAGATTAGCAAGAATTTCTACTGTAGAAAAAATATTTAACAGTAAAATATTAAATAATTTTAATTTGCCTTAAAATAATACTGGAAAATGTGACGTTGAGTGGAAGAGATAATGTTTTACATTTGTGATAAACAATTTTCATTCAGCAGTAGCTCAGACTGTTGCTTGAATGTACTTCAGTTTGAACAGTCAGCTGTTATATGTTATATTTAATATTATTAGTAGACGGCTGGTAATAAACTTAGTCGTTCATTTAATATGCAGTATGCAGTAAGTGCTGATTGAGTGTGTAGTCGGCAGTATGTTAGTATGTGATTTTGAACACAGCTGTTCTCTCTGTCTCCTTTTACAGAGATTCATGTCTTCATTGAGTCAGTTTGTATCAAAGCTCATCCATTAGTGAAGGTTTACTGTCTGTCAGAATCTAAATCCTGGTTGGATATTAGTTTGTTACTCAGGACTTTCCAAAGTTACCACCTTTATACACATCAGTCATTTCTTTGAACAGCAGTTTTTTTCTCTCACAGTTAAATATTACACAGTGTGAATTCATCCTCAGCTCAGAATCAAACCTCTGTGTCCTTTTGTTATAACTCTGAGACTCTGTCAGTTTGTTAGAGCAGCTCCTGACCTGAAATCTTTAATGCACATAATGTGTAATTAAAAGTTTAAATTTAAACAATCAGTATGAAGCTTTAGACACAGAGGATCAATGAATAATTATCTCTATCACTCATGATGTGATTGGTCCACTGATGGAACATCATTCTTATAATATTTGAGATTATATGTTATTATTTCTGAGTGAGCAGGATCGCGGTGCAGCTGCAGAATGTAGTTTGAAAGTGAGTTTTTTAAATAAGGAGCATAGTCTGAACGTGTTTCAACAGCATTTCAGTGACAATGTTTAAATTTACACATTTGTTGAAGCAGCTGAAATAAAGTCACTGAATGATGTTGAGCCGAGATACAAATAGACATCTAAACATTTAAAATTTATTGTATTTTAAACTTTATGCCTTTTCAAGTGCAAATCAGCAAACACATTATTACTGATCAGACTGTGAGCTACAGTCATGTCTCTGTGTCTTTGATCTATACATGTTTTAAATCTTTAACTATATTTTTCATCTTCAGTTGCTGCTTCCTGTGTTTTGTCTGTCAGATTAAAGTTGAACAAATACAACAAACAAACAAAATGTAAGTCTGATAAATGAATTAATGGACGACTGTGAATAAAACTTTATTGACACTTTTCCCACTCTGACTCAGGCTCTTTTTTTTAAAGATAAATGTGCATCGTAGATCATGCACTTTTATCTTTGTGCCAGCCGAGGGCGCCAAAGTATTATCCATCATGACTAAAGCCCTTTACAGACATGCAATCTGTAATATTGCAGCTTCTTCCATCTGTTCAAGTGAGACTTTTTGTCTTTAACCCTCTGCAGTCCAGGTTCAGTTTGGTTTATTGTTGCTGACTTTCTCTGCATTCGTTTTTGTCTTTGTTTAGCATCTTTTAAACTGGCCTTGCCCCACATGCATGCTATCAAACAGCTATATTGATTGATTTGTTTATATATTACATATACATAAGTAAGTAAGTAAAGTTTATTTAGATGGCACCTTTCAGACAACAGTCACAAAGTGCTTCACAGTCAAATAAATAAAACAAAGATAAACAACAGACTAAACACACAAGAGGAAACAGACATAAAACACAAGTTAAAACATAAAATACCACATGCTACCTAAACGCCTGTCTGAACAGATGGATTTGAACTGCTTTTTAAAAGAGTCCAGAGACCTCATTTACTTATTGGGAAAGCTTAGCTACTGCTGACTGGAAAGCACAATCTCCTGGAGTCTTAAAACGTGTCTGAGAGACCCTCAGAAGACCCTCAGAAGACCCTCAAGACCCTCAGAAGACCCTCAAACCCTCAGAAGACCTTCAGAAGACCCTCAGAAGACCCTGGTTAGAGGACCTGAGGGCTCGGCTCGTGGTGTGGGGGTGCAGAAGGTCCATGATATAATGTTAAACCGGGCCATGTAGGGCTCTATAAGTCATCTCCAAGATTTTAAGATGAATTGTGAAATGAACAAGAAGCCAGTGCAGAGAGGTTAAAATGGGTGTAATGTTTGACCTTCTGTTGGATCGTGTTAAAAGCGTCGCAGCAACATTTTGGACGGTTTGTAAACGGTCCAAAGAAAATTTATTAAGGCAAGGTGATTCTATTATGATTATGATTATGATTATGATTATGATTATGATTATGATTATGAGTATGATTATGATTATTATTGATAATGATAATGATAATAATAATGCAAGTTTTATAGTTATATAATATTATATAATATGGTGTCATTAGCAGTAGTGTTGTGATCAGACACTTGTTGTTTTCTTGTGTTTTTGTAGGAGACTCCCTGAGTTCTCCAGAAGTTCTCCTCCTTTGACAAAGATCGGAATTCCTCCACAAACATGAACTGTGCCAGACTCTACTTGGTGACGCTCTGGTATGAGGACCATCACTATGCAAACCCCAGCAGGGTTTATCACTGGAGGGCTGATGATACTATACATGGTGCAGGAGTGGTGTGGTCCCACTTGAAGGGCTTTAACTACTCCTTGAAGACCATCAGCATGGATCTGAGTACTTCCATGGCCACAGATGTTAGGGCAACGGGTCTGAAGTCAATGAGGCAGGTAATCTTTGAGGACTTTGGCACAGGAGTAAGGGACTTAACATTTGTACTTTTTAATCTGTGTGTACACAAACACACCTGTTGATTTTGACAGTACGACAAAAAATGTCCCTGCCAAAGTTGAAACCGGACCTACGCCCTTTGTTAACAGGATGTGCTTTCAAATGACTGAATTTATCTGTTGTACAGGTGATGTCACAGACACAAACACTAGAACTAGAAACTAGAATTTAGGTTTATTTCTAAATATGTTGTTGCCTGCTGATAAATGAGATGTTTGTTGATTTGTCTTTAAAGGTTTGATTTTGTTTTTGCTGTTTGTTTCCTGAATTTGTTTTTTAACATTTGTTCATTTCTGTGATTGTTACAGTTTGTTTTTGTTTTGATTTTGTTTTTTAACTTATAAAAAAGAAACTTTGGATGTTTATTGTTGATCAAAATGTACACATGTTGGGCCTTTAATAACCTGTGAGGTTCAGTTCTTCTGAGGTTAATGTTCAGCTCTTGTTGTTCTGTTGGAACATGAACTGACTCTGCACTGGACTAAACTAGCTAACTGTATATAAAGTAGTGTAAACTAGCTCCACCTCCAGCAGCTACAACAGTAACATGCTGCTCTAACACTGACGCTTCACTATTAATAATCTAATGATGTCATATATAATAATATATCAGTCAGAGGGACCAAACCACTACTTTTACTGCAATACTTTGGCCCTGTTTACACCTGGCATTAACATGCGTCTCCACATCCGTCTTGAGTGACCACTTGTGATCAGATCTCTCCTGTACTTCCTCCTGTACTTAGAGCTTGTGTTCGGATCACCTGAGGTTCAGGTTAATGCCAGGTCTAAACAGGGCCTTTAACTACATCAAGCTATCATCAATACTTATGTAGTTTTACTGTGGTAGGATTTTACTTCTACTTGCGGTGGAGTATTTTTACATTGTTGCATTGATACTTTTACTGAAGTAAATGATCTGAATACTTATTCCACCTCTGTATTAGGTGCATATTCAATGCATAATCAAAACGATTTTCAAGATCTTTATGTGTGCACTCTAAAAATCACTGGATCAAAATTTACCCAGCATGTGCCAATATAGCACTAACACAATACTGTGATGGTGTTTGGATAATATCATGGTTTTTGCCTTCAGATGACTGATACCCCTGCTAGTATGGATAAGGCACTGGCAGATGGCTGTCCTCTACCTCTGACCTTATATGATCTGCTGACTTAGCCTGCTTAGGGGATCAAAATTCAGCCTGACTTCTATGATCACCAGCTGTCACTGAACCACTCTAAAACAGGCCTTATTAGTCAGAAATGCCTGACAGTGGGGTCACCACAAAAATGTGTGGGTGCAAATAGGTGTCGGAGGTTTGAAAGTATTCCAAGATAGCCCTTTAACAGGCTATCTCTGGAGGAGGCCCACTCTGTTGTTCGAGGGCACTCGCCTGGTTTTATAGGGCAGCTTCAATGCCCTGACCCTAACATTTAAGCCAATTAAACACATATAGTAAACCTGTCAATCAGATATGCTTATTATAGATTCTGTACTGAAATTATACCTCTATCACAGGTGCATCAGGTTAATTTAAATCAACAAAACTAAGCCTGTCCAAGTCTGTTAATTAATAAACATTGCATGTTTATCCTTAGCAATTTCCATTATAAATTTTCAATATAAATAAATTTAGATTTCACGTCAGCCATATCTCAGGGGGGCATACCTTGAAGGAGCTACCAGCCTTAGAGGCAAAAAGACAAAAAAACAAACAAAAGGACACCCCTGAAGACAACCAAAAACACCAGTGGGGTCAGTTGAAGATTGTGACAAAAAATGGAGGGACTGGGGTTGGAAGAGGGTCGGAGGCTAGAGCTAGCTGTCTGAATTACTGAAACGAGAAATGAGAGAGTGAATCAGCAACTCGGACAATGAACTGGTGCTGGGGTTAAATCAGTGTAAGCTTCTGCATGAACTGCATGATGTCCAGACAATGTGACTGGCCTTTGTTGAGGATGTCAATGACGGCGCTGTTATCAGAGTAGATGACAATGGTCTTCTTGGACCATTCAAGCCCTGAAAGAATGGCTGCAATGCCAATTAGGTACATTTCACAGATAGTGGAGGAATGGGCGAGAGAAAAGAGGTCAGGTGGCCATTTGGCTGCAAACCACCTGCCGCCATAGTAGCTGCTAAAGCCGACTGAAGGGCCTGCAACTGTGAACAGCTAGATGACATCAGCCTCAGTGACATGATCATCGTAAAAGAAAGAGATACCATTCCAGGAGGAGAGGAATTGGAGCCACAGTTTCTCTGAGGGATGATACGGTTGGCGTAATTGAAATGGCCCAGCAGCAAAAGCAATTGGTGCTTGGTGCATGTGTCAGCCAGAAGAAAATTTTGAATGAGCAAAGAAAGCTTCTCAGTAGGCAAAGATTCTTGGAGTGAAATGGAGTTGAGGGTAATGCCAAAGAATTCCAGAGACGTGCTGGGGCCTTCTGTTTTCTCTGGAGACAGAGGAACACCAAGATCGGTGAATGCAGAAATCATGGTGGTGAGACCGTATGATGGGAGTGAAGATGGCGGTGTAATGGTGAGGAAGTCATCAAGTAGGTGAATGAAGTACGGGAGTTTGTAGTTGCTTGACAGGATCCAGCAGAGGGCCTCGGATAAGGTGTCAAAGACTTTTGGGCTACTCTTGTAGCCAAAGGTCAGGCGCATGGCAAAATAGAGTGCGCCCTTCCAGAAGACTCCAAAAAAGATGCCAATAATGAGGGTGGATAGGGAGGACCTTGAACGTGCTAGTAATGCCCACCTTGGACAACCAGGATCCTAGACTTGCGAGGCAGCTGAGGGAGATGGCATGATCTATTGTGGCGTACTGCATGGACAAGTACGGGCTGGGAATCAGGCTGTTGATGCTC
This sequence comes from Thunnus albacares, assembly GCF_914725855.1. NCBI lineage: Eukaryota > Metazoa > Chordata > Actinopteri > Scombriformes > Scombridae > Thunnus > Thunnus albacares. The sequence goes on along the minus strand of NC_058125.1, from coordinate 27,007,722 downwards.
AGGATTGCAGAACTGTAGGGGGATGAGAGGTCGATGATGAGTGTCTTTTTCCCGGAATGCTTCCTAGTTGCTACTCCAATTGGACTGACCCTGAAAGATGGGAAAGGAGGGCTGGAGAACGGGCCGATCATGAAAACATCATCAACTTCTTTTTGTAAGAGTTTGTCCACCTTGTCTGTGTCGGACAAGGCTGACTGTAAATTGTGGCATATGTAGGTGGAAATGGGCATGACCTGCAGACCCCGACGGAAACTGTGTGTGAAGCCCTTGATGAAGAAGTTGACAAAGACTTGGTTTGGGTGGTTCTGTAAGGTGGCAGCTAGACTATTTATATCAACAGGGGTATCAAGATACTTACACAAGCGTTGCTTAGTTTAATTGTGTGGACAAGTCGTGGGTGTGGGCTGCACTGCAGAACGAGCAGATGTGCAGGAATCTGCAGCTGGAGACGTTGTGACCCAGGTTGTTGTAGTTATTACAAATCATCCGCTCATCCTGATAGAAGACAGATCTCCCTCTCTTATCCACACCTTTGAGGAGAGGGCCAAGGGTTGAATGATGGCAGGTTTGGGGGTGATGGACGGTGGAGGAACTGCCAGGGGCAAGCTACGTAATACTGCTAGGTTTCACTTTTCTGCCACCGAGGTGTGGGGCAGAGGAGCAGAAAGGGTACATGCTGTGGCAAGATGGGAAGGGGCACTGCACAAGGTTGCAGCAGAGAGATGAGCGAGCTGCAAAACCTCAGCAGTACAGTTCAGGATCCAATGATCCCCAGTACGTGCCCTGGTTGAACTGTTGCAGGTGTCCGGCAGCTTGGGAGGTGAAAAGGACATGGTAGGAATAAAAGCCATTGCTATCTGAGGCCAGGTCAAACATCAACAACAGGTAATCATCAAAGCCAGACCCACAGTCGGGGAGCGGATGATGTCTCAATACAACAAGAATGAGAAAACAAATTCGGCCACCGTGAGGTCCTTGGAGTGAGCCGGAAGTGGCTGTTTAAGTTCCAAGGGACCAAATGAAGTGAGCAATTCCCTGGGGACATGAGGATTGGTTGAAGAAGGGTGTGAAGTTGGGCGACGTCAACCTGTGGTCAATGGGATGCATGTGCATGGGTTAAGTGAAGCTAGAGCTAGAGAAAAATTAGGTGGAAGAGGTGGCTGTGGGGCAGAGAGATTCTGGGCAGGGTTAGAAGCAGCCTGGCCTACAGAAATGGATGAAGTGGCTGAAGAAGGATGTGCACGTCCAGCAGAATGACGTGGCGTGACATCATGGGCATCATCACGGACACCGAGAACCCAGAAGATCATGAGAAGATCGATGGGAGAGAGTAGTGTCCTGCAGGAAGTTCGTGCACAATTGCAAAAGTCTTGCCTTATTGTCATTGCACTGGAAAGGGACGTTTCTCTGGCTGAGGACATGCCTCAAGCAAGCAATGGTCTACTCGGACATGTTTGGTGCTGAGGGGCGGTTAGTCCACTGGCAGTGAGGAGATCATTGCTCATGGCGGCTACTCCTGTTGGGCTGGCTTCGGGATCTCGAGCGAGAGTGAGATGGGCACCAGGAACAAGCGGCGTCCCTTGGATGCTGAAGACAGGAGCTGCTAGGAAGTGAGGGTCAAGTGAAGCTGGTGTCAATGGAGGATGGAGGCTGAGAATCCAAGATGCCCGTGTGATGGAGACCAACGAGCACAACTGGGGTTGCCAGAAAGATCGGACACCGGGAGAAGACTCTGTTATGTCGAACAAGTCCTTGTCGGGTGCATTAAGGAGCACCTGGGGAACCACACTTGCGGGTAAGCTAGAAATTTGTATGATGCAAGTTTGTCACAGAGTACATGGAAACTGAGACAAAAGGGGAGAGGAGCAGATGAGTTGTGCCTAAATACTCTCTGGTGCGGAAATGGGATATTTGCAAGGCATGGTCTTTGTTCCCAAACTTTCTTTATAAATATATAAACTTCATTTCATGGAACTCTGGCAGTTAAGATACTTAGACATTTTTAATGATTGAGGTTAAAATATATATATAAGGGTGTCAGCAAGGTGCAGGAAACCACAGCTTCTTCATGGGCCTCAGGCTCTCTACTGGTGTCTATCTATTTCCACAGTAACAGTTTGCACCTTGCATGACAGTTAAATTGCAGTTCAGCACAAACAGTGCAAATTCAGCACACACAGTATAAGGCATGTTGCCATGTATTAGTTGTATCAGTTTGTCATCAATTTAGATAGATACTTTTGTTAGCAGTAGGTTTGAATGGAATTTGTCTCGGCCACTTATGGTGAAGCTTTTAAACAATGTTAACCAGAAAGCCACTCAGACAAGGGGTTGTCCTGAGCCTGTTTTATCCTTATTTTTTGTTACTGATCCAAACTAAAGCTTGTTATGATCCACTCCACTCATTTAAATTTACATGTCAATGTTTGTTATTGAGTGTTAATAACTTGTGTATCTTAAATAACATAATATACACATCATTTTGAACATCTTTTGAATAGAATATACTTTTACATAGATAGACTCAGCATCACAAATACATAAATGGATAACAGCAGACAATCCACATATAATCACGATACAATACAGAGATACAGTAAACATATCATCATAGAAACATAGTGCACACAACCATATACAGTAGGTGCATAGCATAGTGGACAGTGAGCTGTAGCGCCTCCCTGAGGGAAGGAGCTGGAAGAGATGATGAGCAGGATTTGATGGGTCAGCGTTGATTTTCTTTGCTTGCTTTACAGTTCGGTAAGTATGTAGAGATTCAACTGAGCGGAGTGGGCTGCCTATGATTTTGGATGCCTTGTTGACAATCTGTTGTAGTCTTTTCCATGTTTGACTGTCTGTGTTGCTGTACCATACTGTAATAGAGGATGTGATGATGGACTCCATCATGGCTGAGTAGAACAGAATGAGAAGTTGATGCTTGATTTTTTTAAAGCTGTTTTTTTAAAGTTGTTGAGCTTTTGCAATGATGTGGTCAGTGTTAGTTTTCCACTTCAGGTTATTGCTGATGTGTGTTACAAGTAATTTGGGTATTTTTGGATTTGGCATGCATCGGAAGTCAATAATGATTTCCTGAGATCTGGCTGTATGCCTTTTATGCCTTTTATGCTCTATGTAAAGCACTTGAATTGCCTTGTTGTTGAAATGTGCTATACAAATAAACTCGCCTTGCCTTGCCTTGTTTTAAGCAGGAGGTCACTGTTTGTGCACCATATTTTATGTGGCAGCATGGAGGGTTGGGACGAGAGCCCAGTATTTGTATTTGTATCTGTATTTGTCAAGGTAGCAAAATTATTTGTATTTGTATTTGAATAGAAGTAGAAAGAGGCTTAAAAATCCTGTTTTTGTTTTTTATTTGCTTGTAATTTTAGAAAATTAAAATGTTATAACAAGTGTTCATGAATAAACTACCTTACAAAGGAGGTCCCCACACCAGGTCTCAAACTGGAGTCTCCTAGATCATAGATTGCTGCGCTGACTACTGAGCTAAAACTTTACTCATCGCCTCATTGCAGACAGACCTCTACCTATTTATACACCCATAACACAGAGACAGCACAGCGTGTAACATGTAGAAGAACTTCAGAGGTGATTCTTGCTTTGCACCTTTCATTTGTTGCCAAACCTAAGTGTGTGGAAAGGAGAAGGGGAACAACAGGTTATGGAGAGTCCCTTGAGAGCACTTCGCTTGTGTCAGTAGCTCAGCTTTATCTTTGGCGTCTTCACCAAGGTAACGGTTGCTGAGGATCATGGGTAGGCTAATGTGCTGAGGTGAAGAGGTTGTGAGGTTAAGTTAGTAACCTTCACCCTCTGTGGCCTGTTCCACAGGAAGCTCCCAGTCCAGTGGCATATGGTCGGGGCAATGTTCAAAAAAGTTTGGTAAAGAGTTTGAGTGGGTTGATAGAATTAAAGGCAGAACTGAAGTCTATGAACAGGATGCTTTTGTAGATGTTTGGTGATTCCAGGCGTTGCAGGGCGGGGTGGAGTGCTATGCTTACTGCATCTTCAACAGACCGGTTGGCTTGCAAAGCAAACTGGTGGGTCCATCAGTGGGGAGGTGCAGGATTTCAAGTATGATGGAATGATGGATTCAAATGCTTTCATGGCCACAGGCAGGTAATCTTTGATGACTTTGGCACAGGAATAGGGGATTGTACATTTGTACTTTTTAATCTGTGTGTACACATACACACCTGTTGATTTTGACAGTATGACAAAGTTGAAACTAGACTTACACACTTTGGTTAACAGGATGTGTTTTCAAATGAATTTTATCTGTTGTCCAGGTAATGTCACAGAAATAAACACTTATATTATTAACTTTAATATTTAAGGGAATAATTAGTTAAAATGTTTATTGTTGAGGCTGCTTGGAGGGATTCCTTGAACATAAATCACTTCAGATTGTTCCTCAAACGTTACTTTATGTTGGAAGGATGTTTTCAGACAGAAGTAATGTTACTAAAAAACATCTTGAAAGATCAGAGACTTCATTATTAATACATTTGCTTCAGATAATAATACCATTACTTTGAATATGAGAATTAGAATTTAGGTTTATTTCTAAATATGTTGTTGCCTGCTGATAAATGAGATGTTTGTTGATTTGTGTCTTTAAAGGTTTGATTTTGTTTTCGTTGTTTGTTTCCTGAGTGTGTTTTTTAGTATTTGTTGATTTCTGTGGTTGTTACAGTTTGTTTTTGTTTTGTTTTGTCTTTTAATTTATAAAAAAGAAACTGTGGATGTTTATTGTGGATCAAAATGTACACATGTTAGGCCTTTAAGAACCTGTGAGGTTCAGTTCTTCTGAGGTTAATGTTCAGCTCTTGTTGTTCTGTTGGAGCATGAACTGACTCTGCACTGACTAAACTAGCTAACTGTATATAAAGTAGTGTAAACTAGCTCCACCTCCAGCAGCTACAACAGTAACATGCTGCTCTAACACTGATGCTTCACTATTAATAATCTAATGATGTCATATATAATAATATATCAGTCAGAGGGACCAAACCACTACTTTTACTGCAATACTTTAACTACATCAAGCGCATAATACTTATGTACTTTTACTGCAATACTTTAACTACATCAAGCTCATAATACTTATGTACTTTTACTGCAATACTTTAACTACATCAAGCTCATAATACTTGTATTTTTACATTGCTGTATTTGTACCTTTAGTAAAGTAAAGGATCTGAATACTTCTTCCAGCACTGTCTATGCATTTACACATAGAAGCAGTAATACAGTATAAATAAAAAACTTGTATATTCCTTTATCATTGAAGGATAAGTCTGGTCTATATTTTTCTTCTTGTTAACAAATCCCATGTGCATGTTGATGTTCTATTGGCTCTGCTAATGTGGTTTGTTTACAAGGAAAAAATCTAGATTTATACATTAAAATCCATGCAAAGTTAAACTTAATAGGACCAAAAGTAATTTATAATAAATGTCCCAAAGCAACAACTGCTCCTGTGACAAGTTAAAAGTATGATACACTAATGGTCTGTTACAAGTTTACAGTAAATTCATGGTCTGTAATAAGATAAAACTGCTGTGATAAGGTTAAAAAGATCATACAGTCATGAGAAACAATTCATAAGGTGTTTGAAAACTGTTTAAAAACAGTAAAAACTCATCATGTTAAAAAGGGTAAAAATGCAACAAAGTCTTTCATTCATTTCATTATTTATTTCATTTTTTATAGTTAAAAGTTAAGTTATATTAGTATTATCAGTGATCTGCAAAGTAGTCTTAGTCTGCCAGCCTGAGATCTATTGCTTTTGTCTCCACCCACATAACCAGAAAAATCAAGTAGTCTAAGTAAGACGTACAATAGACCTACTACATGACACTCCTACAGTACTACAGACACGCCTACTACATGGTGAGGCTGGTTAGGTTTAGGCAGACCCACTGAAAGAATCTCTAGGATATAAATACAGCTCAGAAACATCAGAGCATCCAGACTGATTGACGTTAAGATTTTCATCAGATCACCTCAGCTGAACTCTGAAGATGAAGGTAAGTTTGTGACTTTATACTGAATAAATATTGATCAGTAGTTTCAGTATGTTGAAGGACGGGTTCACAACTTTTCAGGTCTGTGTTAAAACAACAGTCAGGAGCCCAAATGAACATTGAAACATGTTTTTCTTACTGTAATCATTCCTCCTGTTCATACTGACCATTAGAAGATCCCTTCATAATGAACTTACAATGGAAGTGATGGGAGACAAAATCCACAGTCCTCCTTCTGTACAAAAATGTATTTCAAAGTTTATCTAACGCTAATACGAAGCGTCAAATCAAGTAGATATCTTTCAATGTTACAGTCTTTTTAGTGCCAAAGTTCCTCTTTCTGTTACTATACTTCCACCTGCAGCTCAACAGGGAAACACTGTCAGAGGAAACACAAAGAGGGAATTTGATGCTAAAAAGACTGTAAATGTGTCAGATATCCACTTGGTATGACTAACTCAGACTGCTGAAGCTGAATATAAGCTTCACATCAACTTTTAAATGACTGTGTGGACACACTGTGGATTTTGGCCTCCGTCACTTCCATTGAAAGCACATTTGAAGGATCTTTTAATAGTCAGTTCAAGGCAGTGCAAAGACATTTGGGGGGGCAATCAAAAAAAAAAAATCACTTATAACTGAATACATGAATTCACATTATACGTCTACAAACACGCATGCACAGCGAGTGGAGGAACCAATCAGAACAACTTTGATCAATTTTACAATCAATAGGTAATCAATCAAACTGTGTCTCATCAGAACAAATCCTGCAGTTTTTAAAGAATGAAATCAACCTGAACTAGATCTAAATCTACACTTTGACACTCATTTGAGTCCTTTTTACCATCACCATCAGTCTCATCGCTCTGCTTCAGCTGCACCAGAGAGGAAACTGCAGACAGAGACGGGACGGAAAGAGGAGGAAGAGGAAGAGGGTCATACCACCTTAAAGATGGCTGGCAGAGTGTGATTCATGAGCAGGGTGTGAAGGGGGAGGAGGGGGAGAAGAGAAAGAGGAGGAAACAATAGATAAGAGTAAGGAGGAGAGGAGAGACATCCAAATATGATTGTATAGACTATCAACTACTTAATACATATTGATTTGTTTGAGTTTCCTGAAAAAGGAACTAACGAGCACTGGTTTTCACTGATGACAGTATTTCAGGCCAGACCATCTTGCTTGTTGTTAATATTAATGGTGGACTGTTGCCTACTGTGAGTCAGGCTGGCTGCTGTACTGAGATGTTTTAATAATGGTTTAAAAACAGAGACAAACAATGTCAGGGCTTCCAGCAAACACTATGGTTACCTGGCTGTCACCAGTGAAGGCGGGTCAGGGAGACGTGGATCATGCATCGATTTGCGTCATTAACTGTGGCGACTGTGACAAGTCAAAGAGGGAGGGAGAGGGCCTCATGAGGTCTCAGAATCACAACTATAATACAGTTGTTGGGCATTACAACACACTTTTAACTGAGAATTGATGCCATGGGCCAAATTTAAAAACTAAAATACAAAATTAGAAAAAGAAATAGAAAAAAATGAGCACCACCTGGAGTATATCTGTGCACGTGCTTGGGCCAGTATGAACAGGAGGAATGATTACAGCAAGGAAAACCTCTTTCATTGTTCATATGGACACCTGACTGCTGTTTAAAGACACTTGATAAATTGTGAAACCGTCCTTTAACAGCCTCTGTTCTGTGTCTGCTGCTGTGTTTCTGTTGCAGCTGGTTTCAGTGGTTCTCCTCCTGCTGGCTTCAGTGTTGACCTCCTGCTTATCTCTTGTCCTCCCGTTGGACTGCAGTGACATCTATCGCCATGACAGCAGCCAACCCAGTGGAGTTTACACCATCTATCCCATCGGACCCACATCTGCTGTCCAGGTACACTTCATCCTCTCTGGGACTCAGTTAGAAGATGTTGGTTCATATATGAGTCATCATGTGAAGACAGTTCAGGTTGATTCTACTAAACCAGCAGATATAAGAGGAGGTAGTCGTGTTACTGGTTGGATACACAGACTGTATATAAAGATTGAAACAGTTCTGACCCTTTTAAATGAAGAGGGCTGCCAGTCAGAGTCACATCTGACAAATAATAATTATAAAATAGAAAGAAAATAGCGCCGTCAAACCATAAAGCACTGAAGGGTTTATGGCTGAAATACATTTCTGATCCGCTGCTGCGTTATGAAGCATCCAGACCTCTCAGGTGGTCTGGATCAGGTCTGCTTTCTGTCCCCAGAGTCAAAACTAAACCCGGAGAAGCAGCGTTCAGTTTTTATGCTCCACATATCTGAACAAACTCCCAGAAAACTGCAGGTCTGCTGCAACTCTCAGTTCTTTAAATCACAGCTGAAGACTTTTCTGTTTGCCTTTTATTAAACCAAACATGAGAGTTAATATCTTACACTGCACTGTAACTTTTATTCTCCTGTTTTATCTCTTATTCTATTTTAGCTTCTTTTTATTTCCAAATTTCACACTTTTTAATAGTATTTAAATGTCTTTTTACATTGCCTTGTTGTTTAAATGTGCTGTACAAATAAACTTGCTTTGCTCTGCAAAACAATAAATCAAACAGCAAGTAGCAATTAATTATATGTCACCAAAAACCAGCACTGCAAAAACAAACAGACCACAACTCAGTTCACTTTTCAATAAGTGTATTAAATCAAGTAAGCAAAGCAATGTTGGTGTGTGTGTGTGTGTGTGTGTGTGAGTGTATATGTGTGAAAAACTCGTCAAACCAGGAAATCAAACTGAAATATCGGCAAACTCTTCTGTGTTCTTTGTCGATGTGTTTTTAAGCAAAGGATTTCAGGTACTATACTATAATTAGGTTTTTAAATGAGGAAAAATGAATGTGGGGTGTCAAATTCAATCTGTCAGAATCGTTCAAATAAAGTGTTTTCTGATAAAACCATTTGATTCATAGTCCTTCTGAAATAAAGTTACAGTGTGGATGCATTATTCAGCAGAGGTGTATTTTATTACCTGCTGACAGCCGCATCCCCTCCTTTCTCAGACCAGGTGAATGTTACATGTATGAAATTCTTGGTCTCCGATTTAATTCAGCCATACAAGTGTAATACCAATAGTTGCCCAGCAGTTGTCATCATTTTGACTGTATCACATGTTTTGAAACAGTGAACAATTTTCAATGCAACTGCTTCATATTGACTCAGTGCTTCAGAAAGGTTTGTATCCCCCATCACTAGCCAAGGGTAAAGCTGGCATCTCTCTCCTCTACTGACCAACCACACTGCAGCTCTGAGACACACTAATATAAATTTAGCACAAAAAGTAAGGAAATTTGTGTTTGGTAGATTATTTCTGTGTTGTAACAATGCTTCTTGGCAATAAATCTTATACCATTGGAAAGCCTGTTTATTTCCCTTTTAAATGGTGCCACATTTGCAAGGAACATGCATTTGTGGAATGAGCAGCAGAGCTGAGTATGTGGGTTGCACCCATGAAAAATCGATATGAGATTCTGCAACCAGTGGCAATCCCATATCTCCACAGTCTGGGACCGAACTCTATCCTCCAAGATGACAACGCTCGCCCCCACAGAGCGGGGTTTATCAGAGACCACCTCCAGAGTGGAGAGGATGGAACAGCCTGCCAGCAGTCCTGACCTCAACCCCATTGAACACTTGTGGGATCAGCTTGGGCGTGCTGTTCATGCCAGAGTGACCAACACAACCATGTTGGCTGACTTGTGACAAATGCTGGTTGAAGAATGGGATGCCATCCCACAGCAGTGTGTGACCAGGTTGGTGACCAGCATGAGGAGGAGGTGCCAGGCTGTTGTGGCTGTGTATGGTTCTTCCGCACGCTACTGAGGCTAAATTAATAAATTGTTAAATTGCCAATATGTCTTGTTTCTTCAAACTTCAATCATCCAATCCACCAAACACCAAACAAGAGTCAACGGCAGAATAAGCTGTTTGGCATCGGCAGAGAAGATTTGGCAAATTTTTCATGGGCGCAACCCACATACTCAGCTCTGCTGCTCATCCCACAAATGCATGTTGCTTACAAATGTGGCTCCATTTAAAAGGGAAATAAACAGGATTTCCAACAGTATAAGATTTATTACCAAGAAGCTTCGTTACAACAAAGAAATAATCTACCAAACAAATTTCCTTACTTTTTGTGCTAAGTTAATTTCCCAGAGGTTGGTTTCACACTATGCAGGTTTTTTGGGGGTTGTGATTGGATTATTGGAAGATTGTTAGTGTTAATAGTGGGAAACATAAATCTTGACAGGTGGGCGGTGAGGTAATTCTGGCTGCTGGTCGATACAAGATGGACGTAGCGAGGTGTAACGTCACCTGTTGGTTTCATTGGAGCTGGTTTGAAGCCCAGAGTTGCAGCTTCTGGTCGGCTCCATCTTTTTCATTTGCAGCCAAAGGCTTCCAGATAAGGAGTGCAGGGTGTTGCCTTTCATGCTCTGGAAACACACCCGCTACCTTGGACCCAAGCTAGCGCTAGCTTACGGGGAACACTGAGCATTGCATATTTGGGATAATGCTGGATACTTTAGCTACACTGTGCTAACAGGGCAGGTGTCATAATCAAGTAAATTTAAATTTAATGAAATATTGTAACAACAGTTCAATTGAGTGCGAGTCTTGTAACCGAGAACAGCAGCAGGTGAGCCAACTGTCAATCACAGATGTCAATCAATGCCTACACATCAGACATCAAAACTATAAGTCTTCAAATTAAATGGAGCAATAAATTCTAAAATGACCACCAGCATTCTTATCAGAGGGTCTGAGTTTAGAGATTGAGACCAGAATGGCTCTTTGAAAACATGATTGACTCAGTGTTTCTAGAGAGAAGTTGAGGCTTTTTGAATGGGAGCGAGTTACAGCAGCTAGCGGCTGTCGGCTACATTTTAAGATACTTCAGCCTCAAGATGTGGCAGCTGCTGATTGATTGAATATAGTTTTAACTAAAGGATCATATTGACTAATAAGTGTGTTTGTGTGTAGGTGTACTGTGACATGGACTCAGTAGGAGGACGGTGGACGGTGAGTTTCTGAACTGAAGTCATCAATTCACAACTGAGTGGTTTTCAGTATGAACTGATTTATTATTTATTATATTAAATCATGAGCTGTCAGAGATCTTGTGTGTTTATTGAATTAATCCCCACCAGGTGTTCCAGAGGAGGATGGACGGCTCGGTGAACTTCTACAGGCCCTGGGATCACTACAAGAAGGGCTTTGGTAGCGCTGCTGGAGAGTACTGGCTCGGTGAGAAATGAAACCAAACTAACAGTCATGTGACTTCATGAAACTGTTCATAAAAACAAACATTAAACTCTGATGTGACTTCATGTTTGTGTGTTTTCAGGCCTTGAGAATGTCTTCCATCTGACTCAGGGGAAGAAGGTTGAGCTGCTGGTCGACATGGAGGACTTCAGTGGAAACAAAGCGTTTGCTCGTTACTCCTCGTTCTCCATCGAATCAGAGTTCTACGGATACAGACTTCATGTGTCTGAATTCAAAAATGGAGGAGCAGGTCAGTTACTGTTAGCAGGTAGTAGTTTTGTTTTTCTGATGTTTAGTTTCCACATGGAGACAGTGAAGATTTCTGTCCTTATATTGGATTATTTGCTTGATTCCTTCAGCTAAAGACAGATTCACAAAGATTTTCAAGTCCGTAACAACAAACCTGTGGTCTGCTCATGTTTTATTAATTCTACATGACATATTGTATGTTGTTATGTTACACTAGCAGCAGCAGATGCAGTACTAGTAGTACTAAAAGTATTTGTACAAGTGGTAGCCAAAGAGTAGTACTGTATTAGTAGTGAAAATTGTAGTGTTAATAAGTTAATAGTTATATAATATTATTATTAGTTATATAATATTATATAATATGATGTCATTAGCAGTAGTGTTGTGATCAGACACTTGTTGTTTTCTTGTGTTTCTGTAGGAGATGCCCTGATTCATCACAATGGACAGAAGTTCACCACCTTCGACAAAGACCAGGACTCCAGCAGCAACAACTGTGCCCAACTCTACCTGGGGGGGTTCTGGTACAACAACTGTTTCTATGCAAACGCCAACGGGCTTTATCGCTGGGGGGCTTATAGCACCTTGAGTTATACAGGAGTGGATTGGTACCAGTGGAAGGGCTGGAACTACTCCCTGAAGACCATCAGCATGAAGATTCGTCCTGTTCACTAATTCTCCAGAACGAACGAACAGCAGAATATCTGTTGATCTCTTTCTTTCTTTCTCTCTGATCTAGTCTGTAACTTCACATATACTTCAAATAAATATTTCCAGCATCAGTAAAAGTCAGGTGTAGAGTGTTTTTGTGAGCAGCTGCTGGGTGTAAAGTCTTGTGTCAAACAGCTGTTGGTGTAGAGAAATGATTGGACAGGTGGGGAACTTAGTGGAGGATCCAGAGGAACAAATACAGAGCAGCTTCCATCAGAAACATCACATGACATCACTGAAGTGATGAAGAACCAAATGACAGATGGAGTTGACTTGTATTGGAGCTAAAAGCAGCTTGAACTCTGCTGAAATGAACACGTTCCACCACAAGATGTCTCTGTTGTCTGTATTAGTTCCATCTAGTTGTATCCACAGACTGACTGTATATCTGAGCTTTCAGCAGGACACAAACTACACATGAACCCTGACACTGTCACATGATGCTACTGTTTGTTGAGTGTTTGCTTTGGATGTTCTTGGCTGCAGAAGGAGAGAACGTCACTGTGTGAGAAGGTTTTGGTTGGTTTTCTCTTCACACTCTGCTGGTTAAGATGTTACCTTCAGTCTGCTAAACACACACTTTAAAGTCAAACTAACTGGTTTCAACAGAGTCTCTGGTGGAGGTTTGACTCTCTGATGTGAATCATTATCTGCTGTACGCTCACAATTACCTCACTTGTTGAGTCAATCGGTGCAGAAATAAGAAGCTGAGGGAGATGAATAACCAGGTTTCTCATGTTCTTTGTAAACAGCCTGAATATGATCAAAACCAGAATACTAATGTGCATGTAAACATACTCAATGTCAGGTGAAAACACATGTGACCTGTCTGATGTCATGCACATAAAGCAACAGGTTTAAAATCTCTAATTGACCAGGGATCCATAACTATTTCAACTTTGATTTTAAGCATATTTATGAGCAGCAAATAATGGCTTTACAGCTGCTTAAAGGACCGATTCACAACCTATCAAGTGTGTGTTAAAACAACAGTCAGGAGCCCAAATGAACATTGAAACATGTTTTTCTTGCTGTAATCATTCCTCCTGTTCATACTGACCATTAGAAGATCCCTTCATAATGCAAAAATGTATTTCAAAGTTTATTTGAAGCTAATACGAAGCTTCAGCGTCCAAATGAGTCAAATCAAGTAGATATCTTTCAACGTTACAGTCTTTTTAGTGCCAAAGTTCCTCTTTTTGTTACTATACTTCCACCTGCAGCTCAACAGGGAAACACTGTCCAAGGAAACACAAAGAGGGAATTTGATGCTAAAAAGACTGTAAATGTGTCAGATATCCACTTGATATGACTAACTCAGACTGCTGAAGCCTCATATAAGCTTCACAGAGACTTTTAAATGACTGTGTGGACACACTGTGGATTTTGGCCCTTTTTTTTCCTTCACAACATACTGAGGCGACACTAACATGTCAGTAAAAATAGTAAAGCAATTGATATCAGTTTGACTGCTCTGCTTTAAGAAAGTAGAAGCTGCATCACAGACTTTCTTTGATGGCTTCCTGTAATATTTTGCACAGCGAGCTGCAGGATTTAATATGATATCTGTTCTGACAGTCAGTGTGGAAGACAGGAGACAGGAGTCTTTCTGAACCAACAGCACAACCTGAAAGTTCTACTTTACTCACAAGATGTAAAACACAAAATGACCACAAAGAGAAACAAACATCTAAAAACACAACATGACTGCTGTTGTGCCTGAAAGTACTGAGAATAAAGGAAAGTTTGAACATCTACAGCTCCATGACAACATGAAGATGAAGATCAGGTCATTCTGCCAGAACAAGCAAGTAAGTGGACCTTGAGTTTCTGAGGAAGAGAAATAAAAAACAGTTTGATAACAGTGTGAATTAATTTATTGTGGCTTTATTACTTGTAAAATATGTTTTATCTGTAATCTATAATCTATAATCGGTGTGTAGCTCAGGTGTGTGACCTTTGGAGTGAGAGAGGAGATTACCTGCAGACTGAGAGTGAAACAGACTCTCTCTTCACTCTCCACTGTTCATCAGTCAGATAACAGCTTTGTGGATCTGAGCTGTAAACTTTCCTTCTTGTGTTTTACTCCAGAAGCTGAAGGTGAGTACAAGCGTTTTGTCTCAACACAGATTCATTTCATGTCTGAACTGGGATCTGTTTAACATTCGTGTCTGGTTTGATCCTTTTGTGATTCCTTGAAGTTGTACAAACTTTTCCAACAGAAACAGACCTCAGAGCAGCTTTTGGAGCTGTTGGAAGTTCATCCAGTCATTTACAGCAGCTGGACGATCATGTAAAACCACAGTCTCTGAGTTTAAGGAAGAATTCTGTATCTGCCTCAACAAGAAGGAGAAACTATTATTTGGCATAAGAGCAAAATACACGGTGACCTTAGAATTAGAGGAAAGAATTAGAAAGTTCTTAACATTTTATGTAAGTTTAATTTTTATTTTATTCATTAACCAGTGTTGGACAGTAACTAAGTACATTTACTCAAATATTGTACTTAAGTACAGTTTTGAGGTACTTATTTACTTGAGTATTTCCATGTGATGCTACTTTCTACATATCAGAGGGAAATATTGTACTTTCTACTCCACTACATTTATTTGACAGCTCTAGTTACTTTTCAGATGAAGATTTGACACAATGGATAATATAACAAGCTTTTAAAATACAACACATTGTTAAAGATGAAACCAGTGGTTTCCAACCATTTTGTCTTTTGACGTCTTACAAAAAGCAGTGTGTAGTCGGGGTCACATTTCACATGTCTATGAGTTGTTAACAGCTCCACCAAATAGTGATTTTTCCCTCTAAACTTTTCACATGCTTTCATTTCAATAAATGTTCAAATGATCCAATATTTCAGCAAAAAATCAAAGATTAGAGAAAAAGTCCAAAAACTGGAAACAGATTTGTGTATCAGAACTTTGTTTTTTCTTCTTTATTTTCCTATTAATCAATGCTGAGAACGGCCGTGCTTGCAATATTTCTTTTATGCCATTATCTCAAGATCACGAGTTATGATCAATTTGTTATCACAAGAAGACAAAAGGTTGTTTCCTCTTATTACTTATAATGTCTATCAGAGATCAGAAGAGCCATGCTACCATCCATCTATCTATCTATCTATCTATCTATCTATCTATCTATCTATCTATCTATCTATCTATCTATCTATCTATCTATCTATCTATCATCTATCTATCTATCTATCTATCTATCTATCTATCTATCTATCTATCTATCTATCGGCTCAAATAATTTTATTGGCATGAAAAAAAACACGTTGTTTCCAAAGGAGTTTGCATAAGATTCACGTATATACCCCATATTACATACACAGCACATATTAAATAAAGAAGTGTCACATATTCATGTTCTGTATTATACTGATGCAGTCCTTTCTTTGATTGCTATACAACACAGTAACAAGATAAATTAACTTGTTATCATGAGAAAATGAGCTTTGTTATCTTGAGATAACAAAATGATTAACTCATGATCTCAAGATAACGACACTAAAAAAAAAATTGCAAGCATGGCCATACTCAGCTTCCATATTAATCATCTCATGATCCCTCAGATTTATCTGCTGACCCTTTGGAGGGGCCCGACCCAGAGGTTGGGAACCACTGGACTAAACTAGCTAACTGTATATAAAGTAGTGTAAACTAGCTCCACCTCCAGCAGCTACAACAGTAACATGCTGCTCTAACACTGATGCTTCACTATTAATAATCTAATGATGTCATATATAATAATATATCAGTCAGAGGGACCAAACCACTACTTTTACTGCAATACTTTAACTACATCAAGCTCATAATACTTATGTACTTTTACTGCAATACTTTAACTACATCAAGCTCATAATACTTATGTACTTTTACTGCAATACTTTAACTACATCAAGCTCATGATACTTATGTACTTTTACTGCAATACTTTAACTACATCAAGCTCATAATACTTATGTACTTTTACTGCAATACTTTAACTACATCAAGCTCATAATACTTATGTACTTTTACTGTGGTAGGATTTTTCATGCAGGACTTTTATTTGTAATGGAGTATTTTTACATTGTTGTTTTGGTACTTTTACTGCAGTAAAAGATCTGAGTATTTCATGCCCCTCTGCATTAACTTGGCTCTGTAATGTTATTCTTTGTGAGGGTTAAAGGAGCAGAAAACTTACTCAATCAAGAGTTTTGAAACCTAAAATTGATTTATTTTTTTAATCAAAAACATTAGAAGATTAGTTGAGTCAGTTTCAATCTATTACAACTTGGTTAGAGGCAGATTTTTACTTTTATCATACTACCATGCTAGTCAGCTATCTTGCTAAGTTTAATTAGCAATAATTCATGTTATTATAAGTAACGTAAATTACTGTGACTAGTTTGGTGATGAAAGCTAAAATTTTCAATATGTATGTCCACAGTGGACTAAGGTATACAGCTCATACAGTGAAGAAGAGAACAGTGCAGCCATATTTGTAGTTCTGTTTCTGAAAGCTGAGCACAGTTTGTGAAAATAGCAAACAAAGATATTTTCATCCCAGGCAGATAGTTAATACAATCATAGAAATACTTTGAAAGATGCAAACTGCTGCCAGATAACAAGTAAAATTAAAGCTGCAAGCAGCGTTGAAGGGGCCTTCGCACCCTTGCGCACTCTGGGTGCGGTGCAGTCCAAGGGTTTCCGTCACAGGCATGTAGATGTCTCCAGACCTGGGCTGACAGGTCTGACTTTACAAACATGTAAAGTATGGTGTGACCAGAGCATGTACAATAAAGTTATAGCAACTTCCTCTGTCATGGCGAAACATCAAATCTCAACGGTGTGAGATGAGAATTTTCTGCAGGGTGAGACATGTCTGTCTTTCTCACACCTGTGTCATCAAAATTAAGTTTTTGGCCCTTTCACTTGAATTTAAAATCTGTCAGGTATCATGCCTCATATTGCAATAATTGAGCATTGAATATTTAATATATTTTATTTTATTTATGTCACTCTCACTCCATTTTTTCCCTTCCCCTCATAGGTCATCCCCACTACTGATTATACATATAAGACCTACAATTATTGTAAAATAAATGATAATAACCCCAAACTTCATACAAAGTTTGTATATAATATACTGTAAGTATATAGACCTTTCTGCTATATCCTATAAAACTGAGCTACATTCAACTGTCACACCCATCACCTGCCTTTCTTTCCTCCTTCTCCCTGTCAGATTGAGAGCAGGATTTCAGAGCAGTCTTCTAGTGGAAATATCTTCATAAATCCCATGACTTTGGCCAAATCTTACATTAAAAATCACATTTTAGTAGGAATTTTCATTGTAAATCCATTGATACAGGTTTGAAAGTGGTCTGACTTATAGTTTAGACATCAGACACCTCAGTTTGGCACAAAGTTCATGCCCATAGATTGCCTCCCCATTGGTTTACATTGTAAGGTGCGATGTGGCACTCCAACTTTCGGGGCTTATAAAATCTAAACCATTCAAGTTATTACAAAGTTTTTAACAACTTTTGTTCAGCACAGAGTGATAAGTCACGTATTAAAGTTTGAAGCTGATACCATTAACAGCCTAGGAGGAGATAACGTTTGTTTGGGGTCCAAAATTGGCACAAAGTCATACTTTCATGGGTGTATTGTGGACTTCTTGCTGGATTTAGGTCAGGGGTGTCAGCATATGATTTATAGGTCTTAATGAGATGAATAATTGAGTTTTGGTTTGATCTTTCTACGACATTCCTACGGGCTGTGGCCACCATTTTTGATACATAGGTAGCGCTATCTAGCACATTTTGACACTTTGGGGGTTAATTTTTACATTTTATCAAATTTTTCACCAGGCCTGATTTGCGTGCCAAGTTTGGTGAGTTTTTGAGCATGTTTAGGGGGTCAAATTTAGGGTTGAAGTGGCGGAATAATAAAGAAAGAAGAAAAAGAAAGAAAGAAAGAAACAGAACAGGTACAAGAGGGTCTTCGCCCCTTTGGGGCTCAGGCCCTAAAAACATTTGTATTTTCCCCATAAGGTTTGTGCTGAGAAGCCTGAGTGACTGAGTCTCTGAGTATATGGAGGCAGTATGAACTTATCTTGTTACAACACAGTTCAACTAATGCCTAGTTAGGATCAAACTAACATTCAGCTGGTACAACAGGCTGCTGGTTCTTTGTGGAAAAGTCAAAGCTACAAGACCGTGTGCTAAAAAAACCATAAGGAGAGAAGACAACTACGACTCCCAAGATGCATTTCGGCAACAAACATCCAATCACAGAGCTTCAAATTCTGTGTCGCCCAAACTGAAACTAAAAATGACAAAACATTCAACAGTTCACTTTCTGACTCACACCTCTGCTGATTTTTTCTCCATGGCAGCTGAGGCTCATGGGTATTGTAGTATTTACAGTCAAACTGACCCAAAAAGAAACAGATTTCTCAAAAACAAATAATTCAAACTGATGGTCTGAACATTAACCTGTAGTGGGGTCACAGTAATCAGAGGACTCCTGTGTTTCTGTGTTGATGATCAGTGAGAGGATGATTAAAAGAAAAATGTGAAATTTTCTCTCCTGTGCTAACAGACAGTATGGCAGGCAAGAAGTCTGTGTGCTGTGGTTTTTCTGTTCTGGAGGTGACGCTGGGCATCCTCTTCATCCTCATGACGGCTGTGAGTGTGTCACTGATCACTCTGATGGTTACCTGGAAAGAAGACACAGGTGAGGACACATCTACGCATTTACACATAGAACTGAAAGCATAAAAACTTGAATATTTCTTCATCATTTAAGGATAAGTCTGGTCCATATTTTTCTTCTTGTGGACAAATCCCATGTGCATGTTGACGTATTGTTGGCTCTGCTAATGGGGTTTGTTAACAAGGAGAAAAATCTAGAACGTAAAATCCACAGAAAGTTAAGCTTTAATAGTTTCAAGTCTCTGCAGGTTGATTTTTCATAGAAATTAACTGAAAATAATGGCTGCCTGACAGGAAGAATAACAATATGAATACTGAACGATGATTTAGAAAATGGTGATTTAGATAACAAGATGATTGATGATTTGTAATGGGAGCAGCAGTATAGTACTTTAAAACTGACAAGTACCATGTTTCTGTTGTCCTGTCAGGTCCGGAGTCGACCCTTCCTCCCAGTCCAGAGTCGACCCTTCCTCCCAGTCCGGAGTCAACCCTTCCTCCCAGTCCGGAGTCAACCCTTCCTCCCAGTCCGGAGCCTCAACACAAACCTTACCTGATCGGAGTGGGCCGAGCTGACTGCACCGGGCCGCCGGCTGAAATCCCTCTGGTCAGTAAAAACACACGCTCAACATTGACGTTGCCTACAGGGTCTCCCGCCTCCTGCTTCTTCCATGTTGTCCAAGTGGGAATTATAATACTCCCAGATGTCCATGTAGACCTAACCAGATCTGGCAACTGTTAAATTCTTTATTTTTCATTCATCACTGTTGCCTGATATCAAACAGAATTGCTCGCTCATCACACTCCATTTCTATCTTCAGTCTGACGTCGCCTCCAGTCTAACTGAAGGCCGTGGGGGAGGGGGATTCGATTTTCCCTAATCATTCACTAGAGACCAATGTATCCAACTGAATCTAACGTTATTTTAAGTCGACACATAGCCATGATGCATAGCCATGCCAACATACTGGTTTTGCTGGGGTTTTAAGAGTGGAGTGAAGCAAAGTAAAAACAAACTACGATGTTAGGCGATATTGAGAAGACATGCCATCTATGTAAAATAGCTTGATAGCAGCGTCTGTCTTGTCTATAGTGGTCACCATTGTTGTTAGTATTCCTCCTAGGTTCTGGCGCACAGCTTGACCACGCTTGACAACAGCTTGACAATGGCATTAGTCTCCCTGCAGCGCTCATTGGACCGATCGCTTTTTAAACCGAGAAACCACTGTTTCATGTGATGATGCCAGACCAGAATCAGTCAACTCACTGCATTTGCAGATCTAATCCTGAT
This sequence comes from Thunnus albacares, assembly GCF_914725855.1. Classification (NCBI taxonomy): domain Eukaryota; kingdom Metazoa; phylum Chordata; class Actinopteri; order Scombriformes; family Scombridae; genus Thunnus; species Thunnus albacares. Next base: position 26,987,413 of record NC_058125.1, on the reverse strand, counting down.
TTCAAAGTGCACATTTCTGCAAGGGGCACCTTAACATTACTTTAGGCCCTAGTACTATATATGTTTTGGAGACCACCCCCCCAGCAGCCTGCATCAACGGACATTAACACACAGTAAATGAAGTGCACTCCTTATCAGTAAACTGAATATGAAACTGATCAATATAAAACAATATGTTAACAATAAGTCAAGACAAAGCTAGGTTATCAGCCAAGTAGGTCTGTGTGCACAGTGCAACACGAGAAGATCAGTCTTTTCAATTAAAAACCCGCAAACATCCCAAGCAAAGAACCAGTATAAAGAGAACATGTTGTTTTACCTTCAGAAGCACTTTCTTCTGGTCTTCTTCACCACAAACTTGTTGATTGCGTCTTTAAAATCCATGGACCAAAGAATGTCAAGCAGTCATGGAGTCTACTTTTAACAAAGAAAAGTTTAGAGAAAGATCGGTGTTGGTGACTGGAACGTTAAGGAAAAGGTGTGAAGCTATGTCTGTATTAGGGAACATGGTCTGCAATATTCTTTGCCTCAAGAGTTTGAGCGGTTCAGCTTCCGAAGTGTTCATCTCATTGCACACAAACTCTTGAAATTGAATCACTATTGCCACAGGTAGCTTACTTTCCTACATCGTGTTTACTGTGGGTTGTTTTGTTTTGTTTTTTTAAGCTCATGTTTCGTGAGGTCCTGGTCCTTGGTCAGAGGCCTGAGGCCTAGGGCTTAAGTCTGTGCATTAATGCAACATTGGTTACTGCACAAGAGTCGACACTTTTCCATTGAAAGTGCTTCATTTTCCTTTTATAATACCCGTTTAATATACAGTATAATCAGTGGTGGCTGGTGAATTTTTTTTTGGGCAGAGGCACACTTTTTTGGGGGGGCTGAAGCACCACTGCTTAGCTCAACAAAAATTGCCAAGTCTTAAAGAAAGCGATACCACCAATGAGTGAATGTGAATTCTATGTGGGTTTATTATCAACAATATTAAAATGTGAAGACCATCAAAGCCTCACAAAGCAATATATAACAAAAAGATATCATATGGCATATTCCAATAAGAAATGGCAGCTATTAACAGTGATAACGCTAACAAAGACTACACAAAGCTAGCTTTACAGGTTACAGGTGCAGTGGAGCTTTAGTTTAGTGGATCTGCAGAGAATCAAACTCCAAAGTCTGCAGCTGCAGCTGGATGGTTCCTGTGTGACTGGGCGTGTTTGGACTGATAATATTTATGGTTTCTGAGCAGAAATCTCTGATATGAAGTGTGATATACAGTCAGAGTCCATAAAGTCTCAGGTCAACCTGTGTGAGTGTGAATGAACTGCAGGTGCAAAAGAATGTCAGTGTTTGTTTTAGCAACAGCTAGCATGCTGAAGCTGACACAGGAGACAGTTTTCATAGGGACTATTTCTTTAGTAGAAAGTAACTCTGGTGAAACAGAAGAAGAAATTCTCCAGATAAGAAACATCAAACAGCCCAGTTTACTAGTGTCCAAGAACTGATCAAACAACAGTGTCATCAAAGACATATCACATGTTTGACTTGTGTCCATCCAACAACTGTCACCACTAATGTTTTCTTTTCAAATGATTACACCAAGCTTTGTATCTCTCTCTGTATCTGTGTGTGTGTGTGTGTGTGTGTGTGTGCGTGCGTGCGTGCGTGTGCGTAGATGGGTTACGCAAACCCTCAGCAGACGGCTGCAGGCATACACACTCGCCTGTACAGCCGAGCCTTCATTATTGATGACGGAAGGCGGAGAGTCGTGTTCGTCACCGCAGACGTAGGAATGATATCACAGAGGCTGCGCCTGGAGGTGGACACACACACACACACACACACACACACACACACACACACACACACACACACACACACACACACACACACACACACACACATACACATGCAAACACACACACACACACAAATAGTCATAGAAGTATTAGGATCATGTATTTAACTAAAAGTAGCAATACTACACTGTAAACATAGTGCATTAAAAGTAAAAGTCTGCATTATTGCAATATTGCCTGAAAAGTATTTATAATAAAAGTAATCTCATATTATTATATTTTTGGAATAACTTATAATTATTGATAATCCTTTAACATTTTAACATGTATGTTGAATTTTCATCTAGTTTAGCCAGTTTTATCGGCCAGTTACTCACCTCACGACACATCATCAAACATATAAACTGATTAATGAATGAAATAAAACTCGTTAATTTAGAAATATGCACCATAGAAGTACAATATTACTAATATTGTTGTTTTTGTTTTCTATGTGTGTGTGTGTGTGTGTGTGTGTGTGTGTGTGTGTGTGTGTGTGTGCAGGTTCTGCAGGCGTTGCAGGTGAAATATGGGAATCAGTACCGTCAGGATAACGTGGTTCTGAGCGGGACACACACACACTCTGGACCGGCTGGATATTTCCAGTACACACTGTTCATGATCACCAGCAAAGGTTACATCAAAGCGTCCATTGAGCCGCTGGTCGACGCCATCGTCAAGGTGTGTGTGTGCCGCCGACCACAAATCACTGTCACAGGTTCAAAAAGGCAAACATATGTTTTTAAACCACCTATATTTGGATTTCTCTCACTAAGTGAACTCCCCGTGTATACTGCATAGTATTTAATATAATATTGTTTAATTGTATTTTTAGAGTCCTGCACTGCACGATGCGTTTGTAACTTTGTTGAACTAGAATCAAAAACAACTTTTAACACATTATGTGATAAAATGTAGAGTCAGGATACTTATTTAATGTTAGTTGTGTAGCTTTGTCTCCAGGGCGTAGACATAGCCTGACTTACAATGAAACTGAATGCATGAATGTACATCCTGAATGTAGACAGACTCCACCGACATGAAGCTGTATTTACGAATGTGACGTACAAACACGTTTTCCAAAGTTTAGACATAGCCTGTCACAACATTACATCATACTCTCTGAATGTAAACCTTTGTTTCCAGAGTGTAGACATAGCCCATCGTAACATGAAGCCAGGCCGGATTTACAGGAACAGAGGAGAGCTGGACGACAGCAGCCTGAACAGAAGTCCTCACTCCTACCTGAAGAACCCCGAGGACGAGAGAGACAGGTGAGAGACAGAGAGAGAGAGAGAGAGAGACAGGTGAGAGACAGAGAGAGAGAGAGAGACAGGTGAGAGACAGAGAGAGAGAGAGAGACAGGTGAGAGACAGAGAGAGAGAGATAGATAGAGAGAGAGAGAGACGGGTGAGGGAGAGAGAGAGAGACAGGTGAGGGAGAGAGAGAGAGAGAGACGGGTGAGGGAGAGAGAGAGAGAGACGGGTGAGAGAGAGCGAATGTATTGAATCAATGTATATGTTGTAAATGTTTTCATGCATTTGTGTTTATTTTCTATTGAACTCGTTACTGTCATTGATTATTTATCATCAGGTTCATTCATGTTTGCTTTATTGTCACTTTTTTATTTTTTCTTATACTTTTGCAACACTGGATGAATGTTAATAAAACACTTTGAACTTGAGAGAAGATGAGAGAAGAAGAAGTAGAAATGTTGATGAAAAATCACGCCGTAGTATTTCATTCCCATATGTAAATGACTAATAATAATTATTGATTAGTAATGATGCTATTGTTGTTATTGATCTCTGCAGGTACAAGCAGAACACAGACAAGCAGGTTTTGGTGCTGAAGTTCACTGATCTGGACGGAGACGGGATCGGTATGCTCAGGTAAAAACACACAGCACTCTCCCCTCATAATAATAATAATAATAATAATAATAATAATAATAATAATAATAATACCTGTATGATACACAGTGATGATTTAAATCAGGAAATATCCGAGTAAAGAATAAACAAACAAAACTAGAATCTGACTAAACGCTCTTTTGTCGATGACTCCGCCCCTCCTGTCAGCTGGTTCGCCGTCCACGCTGTCAGCATGAACTACACCAACCGCATGGTGAGCAGCGACAACATGGGCTACGCCTCCTACCTGATGGAGCAGGACAAGAACCCCGGAGCTCTACCTGGACAGGTGACATGATGAGGTCATTCTGCACTGGTCCCGCATGTAAAGCGTGTTCACTGGAGATTGAAAAACTATATCAATTATTGACCCAGTGATTCCCAAAAGGTGCTACAGGTGGATGTAAAGACTGTGTGAATATGTGAGAATCAGGGCTATTCTTAAAAAAAAACAACATTACAAGAGAAAGTAATAATATTATGAGAAAAGTTGTATCATCTCAAGAAAAAAAGTCATAATATTACAATAAAACATAATATTATAAGAAGATCTTGATATTTTGAAAAAAAAAGGTAGGAGATAGGCTTAATATTACAGAAAAAGATTTAACAATACAAGAAAAAGTATTTATATTACAACAAAAAGTCATAATATAATGAGAAAAAAAGCTGTGATATTATGAGAAAAAGTCTTAATATTACATAAATAGATGCAACAGTACAATAAAAAGTAATATTATTTATTATCTTAAAACAGTCAATATTACAAAGAGGTTGAAATATTACAAAATTAGGGCAAAAAATTTCAAGAAAAAGGTCTTAATATTAGGAGAGAGGTGGTAATATTTGAAAAAAATACAAGAAAAAGTTTTAATAACAGAAAAAGTAGCAACATTTCAAGAGAAAATATTACAATGAAATGTAATATTATAAGATCTTGATATTTTGAAAATAATCTTAATCTCACAGAATGTGTGTGTGTTGTGCATCAGGGAGGCTTCGTTGCCGGTTTCTCCTCCAGTAACCTCGGTGATGTCAGTCCGAACACCAGAGGACCTCACTGTGCGAACAGCGGACTGCCCTGTGACTACCTGAACAGCTCCTGTCCTGTCGGAGGGGTAAAAACACACAAACACACACGTTAATATTACAACAGTCTGGTTCCCTGCACAGCTCAACACTGAGTCCACATGTTGAACTTTACCAACACACAGCAGCTCATTTTACACACAAACACAACGACTCATGTGTCAATCAGACACGCTGAGATAAAAACACAACAACAGACATCCACAGAGTTTTGTTGCTGGTTCGTGTTTGATTGAGAAAAGACTTTTGAAGGTTGTCGTCAGTAAACCGTCTGTTTCTGTCAGACTAAAATGTGTCAGGCGTCCGGACCCGGTGACGACATGTTTGACAGCACGAGAATCATCGGACACAACATCTACAGGAAGGCTAAGGTACCTGTCTGTCTGCCTGTCTGTCTGTCTGCCTGTCTGTCTGTCTGTCTGTCTGTCTGCCTGTCTGCCTGTCTGTCTGTCTGTCTGTCTGTCTGTCTGTCTGCCTGTCTGTCTGTCTGTCTGTCTGTCTGTCTGCCTGTCTGCCTGTCTGTCTGCCTGTCTGCCTGTCTGCCTGTCTGTCTGTCTGTCTGTCTGTCTGTCTGTCTGCCTGTCTGTCTGTCTGTCTGTCTGCCTGTCTGTCTGTCTGTCTGTCGGTCTGTCGGTCTATCTGTCTGTCGGTCTGCCTGTCTGTCGGTCTGTCTGTCTGTCTGTCTGTCTGTCTGTCTGTCTGTCTGTCGGTCTGTTTGTCTGTCTGTCGGTCTGTCGGTCTGTCTGTCTGTCTGTCTGTCTGTCTGTCTGTCTGTCTGTCTGTCTGTCGGTCTGTTTGTCTGTCGGTCTGTCGGTCTGTCTGTCTGTCTGTCTGTCTGTCTGTCTGTCTGTCTGTCGGTCTGTCTGTCTGTCTGTCTGTCGGTCTGTCTGTCTGTCGGTCTGTCTGTCTGTCTGTCGGTCTGTCTGTCTGTCGGTCTGTCTGTCTGTCGGTCTGTCTGTCGGTCTGTCTGTCTGTCTGTCTGTCGGTCTGTCTGTCTGTCGGTCTGTCTGTCTGTCGGTCTGTCTGTATGTCTGTCGGTCTGTCTGTCTGTCGGTCTGTCTGTCTGTCTGTCTGTCGGTCTGTCTGTCGTCTGTCTGTCTGTCTGTCTGTCTGTCTGTCGGTCTGTCTGTCTGTCGGTCTGTCGGTCTGTCGGTCTGTCGGTCTGTCTGTCTGTCTGTCTGTCGGTCTGTCTGTCTGTCTGTCGGTCTGTCTGTCTGTCTGTCTGTCGGTCTGTCTGTCTGTCTGTCGGTCTGTCTGTCTGTCGGTCTGTCGGTCTGTCGGTCTGTCGGTCTGTCTGTCTGTCTGTCTGTCGGTCTGTCGGTCTGTCTGTCTGTCTGTCTGTCTGTCGGTCGGTCTGTCTGTCTGTCTGTCTGTCGGTCTGTCTGTCTGTCTGTCGGTCTGTCTGTCTGTCGGTCTGTCGGTCTGTCTGTCGGTCTATCGGTCTGTCGGTCTGTCTGTCGGTCTGTCGGTCTGTCTGTCTGTCTGTCGGTCTGTCTGTCTGTCGGTCTGTCGGTCTGCCTGTCTGTCTGCCTGCCAGTCTGCCTGCCTGTCTGTCTGTCTGTCTGTCTGTTTTTTATTTGAAGGTTACATTAAACAGGTAAACAGATAAACAGATAAACACACGCTGTCTTCACAAATGACGCCAACATGTCGCTGCCTCCTGTAGGAGCTGTATGCCGGCGCGGTGGAGGAGGTGACTGGTTTCCTTCACTCTGCTCATCAGTGGGTCAACATGACAGATGTTACTGTTCAGATCAACAGCACACACACGGTCAGCAAAACACACACAGAACACACACATTCAACAAATAACAGACACACAGAAATCATTTCAACTAATATTACAAAGTGAGTTTAGTGGAGCTCACCAACACAAGACTACAGAGCAGGAAGTTATTTCCTGTTTCTCTCAGCTCATCCTGCATATTTTACTTTACTTTTAATGTTTCTCAGCATCTCCAGTCAAGTGTGACGTGACCAAAGCTGACAGTTATAGTTATTAACTGTTATATAACATATAACTGACAACTCCTTATTTATCTTCTACTGGTCCTTTATGCAGCCCCTCAGTTCAGCCTCTGTCTCTAACAGGCCGTTTTAGCTCCTGTCTCTTTAAGGCCCGCCTCCTGATGAGCCCACTCTGTTCTGATTGGTCAGCTTCAGGAAGCTTCCTCCGGCTCCGGAGGCTACGTAAACAAACTATAGTAGCAGGATTTCACTTCTTCTTCTTCTTCTTTACTCCAAATGTCAACTTCTCAAATCCATCCGTACATGATGGAGCTGAATCAGATCTTAGCAACCACATTAGAAACAACCTTAGCAACCAAGGCTACATTACAGCCAGCCATTTATGAGCATGTGCAACGAGTCAAAAGTCAAAAGTCAGTAGGTTGAAGCCTTGACTTTTGACTTACAGGCAGCATTTCTACATACGTTTGTGAACATGTTTAACATCCGACATCAGAGCAGGATATATACAGAAAATTGCAAAAAATGTTCCCTTTAACTCAGTTTTCTTCACATACAGGATTAAAACACGCCTGCAGATCCAAAAGTGTCTTCTCTCCAACCTTGTATTCAAAGTTTTAGAGCAGAAAACACTTTCACCTGGGCAACAGGCGTCAAAACAGCCCAACATCAGATCTTACTGAGCTTCTTAGTAAATACAATGTTATATTTTTAAAATGTGGTGACGCAAAAGTGGCTTTTGCGTCACCACCAATTTGCAAGAGGCTGAGTAAATATTCCACTTGGTGTTTGTTGAAGTTGCGGGTTGTAGCTGAGAGTATTTAAATATCCTGAACTTTGAGATTTAGCTACTGAACAGACAAAACCTTTTTCACAGATATATATATATATATATATATATATATATACATATATATATATATACATGTGTGTGTTTGTGTGTTTTAGGTCAGCACTTGTAAACCAGCTCTGGGTCACAGCTTTGCAGCAGGAACGACAGACGGAGGAGGAGACCTCAACTTCACTCAGGGTGATTCTGCTGTTATTCTACTCTGAACGGTTTCAGTCTGCTTCAAACAAACGAGTTCTCCTCGAAAACACATTCACGGTGCTGCAGTGGTTTGTTCACATGAAAAAAAGACAGAAGTAGCTGTGCGAAGAATGAAAAAAGAATTTAATAGATAGAATACTTTATTAAGTTATAGCAGCCAAATCACATAAAGCACAAAACAAAGAGAAAGATAAAAACAAATAAAGCAAAGCTCAAACTGAAACCCTGATTCTGCTGGTTTTTTTGCTGTTTTACTGAGATAAAAGTCTCTCTCTCTCTCTCTCTCTCTCTCTGTGTAGGCGCCGTCGTAGGCGACCCGTTCTGGGACGGGATCCGAGACGCTCTCCTGGGCGAGCCGTCCAATCAGACGCAGGAATGTCACCGACCCAAACCCATCTTGTTCAGTACTGGAGAGGTGAAGAAGAAGAAGCAGAGATACAATCAGAGCACGTCAGATACATTTTGAAAAAAAATTGCAAAGTAAAACTGAATGAATGTGTGTGTGTGTGTGTGTGTGTGTGTGTGCAGATGAACTGGCCTCTGCCCTGGCACCCTCAGGTTGTTGACGTTCAGATCATCACAATCGGCTCCGTAGCTGTCATCGCAGTTCCTGGAGAAATGACGTAACAACATTTTACTACCACTACTAAAAATAGTACTGATGATTATACAGCTGATAGTACTCCTCATAATACTACTGATAGAGAATTATCAGTGACTCTGCAGCTCCTCTCGGCTTTACGGAGCTTTATAGTGAGTTTCAGCTCGTTGTTTATCTGTCCGGCTGCAGCTTTACTGTTCTGGTTCACTCTCAGCGTCTCATAGCGTCGTTTCAGAGACAAAGCTGTAAAAAGCCGCTGTACACTACCTGCTAACAGTTAGCTGTAGACTAGCTGGTGAACATAGTGGAGCATTTAGCAGCTAAAGAGCCAGATATTTCCCTCAGGAGCTGGTGGAGAACAAAAACAGAGGTAAAAGAGAGTGAATATTGGACAGAAACACGACTCTGTTTGCTAACAAGATCAACATATCAACTTAAAAGCTGATGATATGTCAGAGATGAGTTCACTGCCTGACATCAGTTAATACAGGTTTAATAATACTGATAACAGTAGAATTAATATTACTGATGATACTTCTGACTACATGACTCGATCCTGACGTTGTGGCTTTATTCTGTGTGTTTTAACAGCACCATGTCAGGGAGGAGGTTAAGAGAAGCTGTCAAACAGGTGAGACGAACACAAACATCATCGCACTTTAACAACTGCAACAAGTCATGTGACAATACTGTGTGTGTGTCTGTGTGTGTGTGTGTGTGTTTGTGTGTGTGTGTGTGTGTGTTAGGAGCTGGAGTCAGAGGGGATGTTCAGGGACTCCGAGGTGGTGATCGCTGGTCTGAGTAACGTGTACACACACTACATCACCACCTATGAGGAGTACCAGGTACACACACATCATCATCATCATTATGAAAGATGAATATCTGATTCTTTGATTAAAAAAAGTCAAAGGTACAAGCCAGAGCATAAACCTGTACTGTGATTACATTACCAGCAGAGGAAAATATAACTGCAACGTTAAATGAAACGTTATGTGGGGACAGAGATAAGTTGTGTTTAGCCTAGCTTAGCACAAACACCGGCAGCAGGAGGAAACCTGTTAGTTTGTGTCTGTGCTGACGGTGAGTTGCGATCTGTGTTTTTTCAGCTTCAGCGGTATGAAGGAGCCTCCACCATCTACGGTCCGCACACGCTCAGTGCTTACCTGCAGAAGTACCGAGGTCTGGCCAGAGCCATCGCACAGGTGTGACTGGGTGGATAACACCTTAAATAATTAATGTAAACATAAACTGAAGACATTAGTGGCCCTTATGCTTTGCAATGAATCCATTTGTTGTTGTTGTTGTTGTTTGTTTGTTGTTTTTTATTTTAGTTGTTTTACCGGTATTCAGGTGATGGTACTCTGACTGTGTTCAGACAGAAAATTAGGTGAATTTTAGAGAAAAACAAATGTACTTTCTACATTTCAGAGGGAAATATTGTACTTTCTACTCCACTACATTTATTTGACAGCTTTAGTTACTTTTCAGATGAAGATTTGACACAATGGATAATATAACGAGCTTTTAAAATACAACACATTGTTAAAGATGAAACCAGTGGTTTCCAACCTTTTTGGCTTTTGACGTCTTACAAAAAGCAGTGTGTAGTCGGGGTCACATGTCAGCATTCATTTCGTCTATTGGTCAGGAACTTTTTTGTCCCAAGTTGTGGAAAATAACCTTTGGCTTCGCCACATAGTGTGAAAGAACAATAAAAAACAGTACGATGATGAGGACAAGCAGCAACGACATCATCAAGTAACATCATTTAAAACACATAAATTAAGTAAAAATACAGTATGATAAAATAAAATGGGAGGGGGGAATTGTGAAATTCAGAGTTGGTGACGCATTTAGCATCCTAACTGCATTTGCAAGAAAAACCTGCTGTGCTGAACACATTTTTGTTCGTACTGTCTGACGTCTGTAGCACCTCCCTGAGGGTAAAAGAGTGGGAAGGATCTCTAATGATCCAGGAAGCTTTACTCGTTATATTCAGTTCATTTTTCTCACTTCTGGGGCTTCACTATCATTTGCAGTGACATTTACTATTCTCTGCAGTTTCAGTTTATTTCTTACATTTAGATTTCTCTACTACATGATCATATTGAAGAATAAAATCTTTTACGCTGTCTGTACATTGACCGTTCGGGGTGAACCAACACGGACCAGCAGTCAAATTTGCATGAATGAAACAAGCTGAAAATTAGTTTTGCTTTCTGTCTGAACACACGTTGATACCCAGTTCAAGTGCTCTCTGTACCTGCTCAACCTTTGCAACGTCACAGGATTTCCACATCATTAGTTTTTCTACCATTTTAACCCTCAGCGAGATCCGGATTTCCTTCAGCTGAAGTTACAAAAACAAAATGATCATCACAGTGTCATTTAAATGTAATAACTGTGTTTGTGTTTTTTCAGGACAGAGTGTCGGAGCTTCCGGTCGGCCCTCCGCCTCCTTTCTTTCAGAATAATCTCTTCAATCTGCTTCCTGCAGCGTCTGTTGACAGAAAACCAGCGAACAGAAGCTTTGGAGACATCCTAAAGCAGGTTTACCCCATCTACAGACAGGTAGGATGCATACATTCACACTCTCACACCTGTTCCACTCTGTGGCGTCCCTCAGGGCTCAGTACATGGACCACTTTTTTTTCAGATGCTGCTCTTTGGTCATTTTCTCTGTCAGTTTGAATCTATTTCCTGTCATGTTATGCTGATGACACCCAGCTGTATTTTTCACAACGGGAAGATCAGACAAATGCATCTTAACCAAAACTGAACTTACTTAACAAAAATGTTGAAAATACTTTTTTAATCCTGCTTTTTAAAACTGAGTCATTTTGCCATAATTGCATTTATGCTGTCTGAAAATAGTTGCACACCTGTGGTTTCATGTTGTTACAGGGTCCAAACAGAAGTTTGTATTTTTATTTTTTGTTGACATACATACAGTAAATAAAAGTATTTTAATGTGTTTTTGTATATTTTTCAGGGTGATGTTGTCTCCGTCACGTTTGTAGCAGGAAACCCCCGACACTCTGGAGACATCGTAAGACCAAAAACTGCTTTTCTTTCTCGTTTCTTTGTTCTCATTATATTCTTGTATATTTTTCTGTAGTGTCTTTTTTTTACTTTCTTTCCTCTCTGACCTCATCTATCTTCTCACCTCATGCAGAGAGATAAGACTTTTGTTACCGTGGAGATTTACGACAACAGAACAGACACCTGGGAAGTCGTCCACACTGATGCATCATGGGAGACCAGGTGTGTGTACTATATGTGGAGGTGCTGATGCTGCAAAGTACTACAACACTGTCAATAACACATGAAAAAAATCTGATGACGCAAAAAATCTTTACAAGAATCAAAAAAAAGGAGCAACAACATTTTTTTTGTTTGTGTTTGACAGAATTCAAGTAATTTCAAAGTTTTTAGAAAATCCAGATTTGCTCCCTACAGGAACTTTGCCGCTCTATAATAGCGCCACCTAATTTCCTCCTTTTTCCAGTCATAATTACTGCGTCCACTAGAGGGCAGCAAAATAGCAGTTGCTCTGATGTTAATAAGAAGCATCTTCATTCAGTAATTATTGTCTCTGTCAGTAATGTTATCTGATGTTACACATTTATGGACTAAATTCATCTACAATCCACTAAGAATCAGACAAGGAGCAGCGACAAAATCTGAAAAATCGCAGTCAGCACGGGCATATTTATAAAAAGCTAAGCTAACTTAGTGTAATGTGATGTTAACTTTAGCTTAACATTACTTTGAGTTAGCAATCTTTTGTGTTAAGGGTCAGAATGAGTGCAGGATTAATGTTGTAAATCCTCCAGATGTTTGCTAAAGCTTTTGTGTTAATGTTTAAGCTGCATTTTAGCTCAAGTTACACCCAGACAGTGAGCAATAGTGAACACAGCTTCTGAACAATCACAGACTAAAAGTAAGAGAGAGCCGAAGTCATGACATCACTTCATCTCTAGCTCCTGTAACTCAACCATAGACTGTAAAAAACATGGATGTAGCCACCATGACATCACCCATTGGTTTCTGAAGAGCAGTTTTGAAGCTCAAAGTGGGCGGCTCCGATCATCGCCATCTTGGCAGTGCCTGGATCCGCCTCACTCCCAGTTAATCCTAAATGGGCAAAGAGGTGGAGCTGAGGCGGGCCAAATGAATGAGTTATAAAAAAATTCATCCACCATACAGGGAAATATAACTGTTTTTTGTACCAGGTTGTAAACATGTTTATTTCTGCTGTAAAGTTGGGCATTTTCAGCGTCAAGTGGCCATTCTAGGAACTCCAGTTTTTGGCACTTGCATTGGCTTCATTTTTCAGCCCTGGAGGTTGCTGCTTGAACTCAACACGATCTCTTATTCAACGTTTCTTTCATCAGCTTTTGTGAAAAAAGGCAGCGTGTTCCTGGAGTTTTCTTTCCATATTCTCAGAGCGTTCAGCTCCGCTACAGCAGCTGCTGTCAGACATTTAAACCTTTGTGAATTTAACAAAGTCAAACAAGAATCAAAACACTACAGCTCCCATTAAAAGAACTGCACCAGTAGCTCGGGTACTTACATCATCGTAACTTGATTTCATCCACATCCATAAACCTCCTCTGTGCTTCCTCCTGCAGTCATTGTCGCTGTTTGCAGCTGTAGTCTCAGCTGTGTAAAGACTTCTATCTGTTCTGCTGTTATTACAGACATGTCTGAACTCGCCGCCACTTGCTCATGGACTCGTTTCCTCTGTCGGGCATGTGCCAACAAACCTGTAGGACTTATGGCAAACGATGTTCGTCAAAGGCACCTAAAAACATAAATATTGAATAAACAACAATATTAGATGGTTTTTAATGAGGTTTTCCTTCTTCTGGAGCAGAAACTGGAAGTTCCAGTTTGACATCAGCTCTCTATAATCTAATGAGTAAAAACTGATATATTTTTATCAAAAGGCCCCAAAAAAATGTAAATCAGGCCTCTGCTGGGAATGACCTTTAATGTGTCTTACTGCAGGTTTCACTGGCTGAAGGGTGCGAACCGGCAGAGTAACGCGACGGTCGAGTGGCACATTCCTCCGCTGACACCCAGCGGCTCCTACAGGATCAAACACTTCGGACACTACAAGCAGATGAAGGGCCTGCGACCCGTCATCACGCCGTACGAAGGCACATCAGACGTCTTCAGAGTCACCGCCAGCTTTTACTATCAGTGACGTCACTCATCCCCCTGATCATTGAGGTGCAGGAATATAAAGATCCAAGACTTTTCAAGGACTTTCTGTAACAACTCCGGAGTGTTTTCATGACCTGAAACAAACAAAATCAACTTTCATTATTCGGACAGAAATGAAACGTTTGGTTTTAAGGCAAAACATTTAAAACTTAAATCTCATCATCAATTCTACACGCAAAAGAGCATCAGGGTCACACGAAAGACTGATTTAATAATCAAAAAAACCAAGAAATGTTTTTTCTAACATTTATCCTCATCTGTGCCTCCAAAAAAATGTTTGAGTTTCCAGTAATGTGTCTGAATTTATTTGAGAAAACAAACCAGGAAGAAATATTGTGTCTTATGAGTGAGTAGAAATAACCTTTGAGATTATTCCCGCTGTCTATGTGAAGAGGTTTGATGTTACTCATTATTGTATTTAATTATGTACAGAACTACACAGATGAAATGTATTACTTAATGATACTTAATTTAATTACTTAATTATATAATTTAATTCACAATTTCTGTTGAATTCGATTCAAATCCAATTATTCACCAGAATATATTTTATATTTGATCATAAGTGTAATATGCCATCAATAATCAATAGATGTAAGATATATAGATATATATAATGTGTGTATGAGTAAACAAAAAAACATTTCAGGTAAATTGTAATAATTGTCAATAAAAATGGATTCGGCGTTTCTGTTTCTTCACATCTATTTATTGTTTTGGGGGTTTTTCAGGATGATTTCCTTCAGAATACCAACAAATCAATCAGAACAGAGTTCAGTTTCCAGATCATTTCACTATAGAACAAGACCCTTAAAATACCATGAATTCTTCATTTGCCTCTGAAAACACTGTTGACACCTTAATCTGAATCAAGCTGAGCCAGAGATCCTTTTATTTGTCCATTAATTTAAAAAAGGCAAAAACCAAAAATTACTTAATTGACAAATTGAAGGTGTTAAGATTTAATTCTGATGATTTCTATATTTTTCTTCTTGTCAGCAAATCTCATGTAGACTAATAACAGCGATAAGATTATCACATCATCTATTAATTTCTCAAGGACCTTCAGCTCAAAGTCCAGAGATTGTGATATAAAAAGCACAACAAGCTAATGAAGCTGTAAATAACCACGTTCCTGCACACGCTCACTGCTTTACACAGATCTACTCTCTGAAGACTGAAAACGTGATGCTGTTCTTTGTAGCCGTTGTTTCTAAACAAACTAACGTGACCAAACTCTTCACGATGAAGGAACATGTGACCCAGTGCAGCGGTGTGACTCACTGACGTGTTTTTAATAGTTTTTGGAACAACAACGGAGGAATAAGATATATCAGACTTTGATACAAACACAATACTTGTTAGTAGATCAGTTCATTGTTGGTTTGGATCCAAGCATTAGATTTGCTGACAAGAAGAGAAATATTGAAAATCACCTCATTACCCTTTTAGTTACTGTATATAAAGGTTTCTCAAAAGGGCTAAAATGAAACCCCTTAAAAGTAAAAGGGTTAAATTAGATAATGAATGACTTCCTCCTTAATTTACACATCAGTTTGAAATATTTGAACGTTCCTGTATCCTTTAATCTCTTAAGTAATCCTCAGTAAAAAGTGATGCTGCGTTGGTTCCAACATGATAAACAAACACGACAAAAACGTGTTAATAGCAAAAATATTTATTTTAAACTTGTCTGTATAGAAATTCGTCAAGCAAACCAGACTTGCACGACACAGGAACATTTTTTTTATCACAGCATAAATCCATAAATAACTGTCGAGCATGAAGAAGGTAAAAACATTGACACTGATGGGCATCGAGAGTCAGTCTGTTAAGATTCAGCGGGAATTATTGAGACAGGAAACACATTTAACCATAGATGTCAGGAATACACAAAACATTTCTCCTCAGTTAGCAATCGAGCTAACTGGACCACGTCTGCTCCAAACAAACTGGGTCGCACAACAATGTTAGTTCACACAAAAGTCATGAAAAGTATCAGATATGGTACAACTAACGATTATTTTCATTATTTTCTCCATTAATTGATTAGTTGTTTGGTCCATAAAATGTCAGAAAATGGTGAAAAATGTGGATCAGTGTTTCTCAAAGCCCAAGACGACGTCCTCAAATGTCTTGTTTTGTCCACAACCCAAAGATATTCAGTTTACTGTCATAGAGACGAAAGAAACCAGAAAATATTCACATTTAAGAAGCTGGAATCAGAGATTTTTTTCTTTAAAAATGCCTCAAAACAATGAATTGATTATCAAAATAGTTGGTGATTAAATGTAATAGTTGATAACTAATCAGCTCTAGCGTCAGACACAGCTGACCCCGACTCCACTGTCGGAGAGGTTTCAGACGCTGTTAGACGATCCGACAAGTGCTTCGTTTGAAGCAGACTCAGATCTTTAATCTTCAAAATATCCATTCATTCATCATCCAGTTTCTGTAAAACAGAAGATCTAAACTCCAGTTATCTTAATGTTACATACTAGAAATAGAAACTCTTCATGTCAGTACTGTATCTGAAACACACAGCGGTAGTTTCTGCTGTTAACTTCTCACAGTAAGACTTTATTCACTGCAGAAAAACACTCAAACGTGTTCATGTATCATTTTGTTTGCTTTGTGTCGTTTGCATGTTGAGCGTTGCAGCTTGAAGCCCTTCTCTGTCATGTCTCACTCTGACATTCAGGAGAAACACATTTATCTTCAGCTAACATGCAAATATCTCCGTCTGTTCACACGTCATTACAGCAGGAATGCACCGATCTAAGTTCACATCATATTGCATAATTTAATTAGACTTTGGATAAAAATAAATTCCCTTTTTAACATAAAGTGCTGTGATATAAATACTTATGCATGTTTGCACATCAGTCCATGTTTTTTTCTTTTCAAGTACATCTTCACATACAGTATGTTAATAATTTGCACATTGCATTTCTGTACCTCACATTTCCACTTTATACATACATTTCTACGGTGCCCTCTGAGGACAAAACACATTCAAAAGCATTCAAATGTTAAGAAAAATTCTACAAACTTGAACAAACATAAAGAGAAATGCAGCAAATACTCGTCCCACCCTTTGTCCAACAAGGCTCCTGTACCTTTGTCACTCTGAGGTCAAAGAGCGCATCACTCCCCCCAGTGGTCAGGAGCACGTCCTGTTTATCGAGTCTTTTTGCAGGTGTTTTTTCTGCTTTTTGTGGCTAAACATGGACAAAGTTACAAAACTTGAGCTGAACGTATGTAGAAATGCTGCCTGCAAGTCGAAAGTCAGGGCTTCAACCTGCACCGAATGGTTCGTTTGCAACTTTTTTCTACCTTGCTGATGAGCTGACGTCGACTCATTGCTCATGCTCATATACAGCCATCCGTTCTGAAGCCTTGGTTGCTAAGGCTGTTGCTAAGGTTGTTGCTAAGGTGGTTGCTAAGGTGTTTCCATGTGTTGTTGTAGAACAGGGTGGGTTCATCGGGAGGCGGGCCTTAAAGAGACAGGAGCTAAAACGGCCTGAACAGAGGCTGAACTGAGGGGCTGCATAAAGGACCGGTAGAGGATGAATAAGGAGTTTTTAACTGTAAATCATGCAAAGATATTCCAGTAGAGCCCAAGAATATAAATATAGAGCTGGAAATGTGCAGAATATGTGTCCTTTAAGGTCTGTGTTTAGCTTTTGTATGTGTTTTGGTTTTTGTTGCATTCCTCTTGCGTGTTTCTTGTGTTTCCTCTTGGTAAACTTGGTGTGTTTTCCCCTTTGTTCAGTTTTTTTTTCACACAGAGAAAAATCCAAGCAAACTAAAAAGCATCACTAAAGCCAGATGAGAACGTTCTCTTCTCTCATTGGTCAGATGTGTCTGGGGGAGGAGGTGCTTGATTATTAGTCCGGATCAGACCTCGATTCATTCTGTGACTAAAACTCAAACTTGCAGGTCAGATGGAGGTCGGATCACGTTCCCACCACAAACAGACTGAGACCACTTCCTCTAAAGGGTCTCTGCGATCTGTCCAATTAAATCCAACTGAGGAGGAAAACCAACCAGAATCCCATTAAGCCAGACTAAACTACACAGGTCTGAAACACGCTTAATCTTTGTGTTTTCACTTTTGTAGCATCTTTTGATTTGAAGCACATTTCTCTTAATGTTTGTGCTTTTGTATGTCCAGTATTTTGTCCTTAGGGGCCACCGTATGTTTCATTCTCAATCCTCAGACGCCACGCTGCAGTTTTTGGTCTGTTTGTAGAATTAAAGTTCAGCTAGTTTTCCATTCGAAACACTGCAGAGTCCAAACATGCGGGGAGCCGTTGATAAAGCTCTCAGCTTTGTCCTCCACGACCACAGCGACAGATTAAAGTGCTTTCAGTTTCACACATACACACACACACACATACGCACACACTGAGTCCCATAGAAAAACATGTGTTGGTCCGCTGAATCAAACACGTGTCCAAGAGTGAAAGAAAACATGTTCAGATTTAACTCTGGAGTTTAACCCTTAAAAACACCCTTGTCCCTCCAGACTGGAATAATAAATGCATTTGTACAAAAAATAATTCAGACCCGAAGATGCAGGAAGATAAATACACACTGCAGGACGCTGGTTACAGACGGTTCAGAGGGGAGTCTGGTCTCTTTTTTAAGACTCATAAAACTCTGCAGGAGTATTTACAGTTTCCTACAAATGTTCACTTCAGAGATGGAGACAGTTTCTCTGAGGAGGCCAGTGTTCACAGAAACATTAAAAACAGGCTGGAGGAGATTTTGTGAGGAATCTGGTTCCTCTCACATGGTTTTGGTGACTTCCTGTTTGCTGAGGAGGACTTCCAGCAGGCGGAGTTTGGCCTTGAGCTGCTTGTATTCCTGGTATTCCTCCTTCATGGGAGTTCGATCCTCTTTTTGGCAGATTCTGTTGGGAAATAAGAACATCTCAGTGTAAATCAACAAACTAGAAGTTCAGAAAAACTGTAATGTCACTTTATAACTCAGAGTGCAGCAGAGTGAAAACTGTGACAAAAAATATTAATTTACCTTTTTTCACAACGAAAATGAGTCAAACAAAAACTGTGATGAAATGTTTTACATTTTTCATTGTTGAATAAAAACCAATGTGAAAGACGGACAAATGAATTAATTACAGTTTAGCAGCTGCAGCGTCTGTGAAATCACTCACTGTCGCTCCTGACTGTGTGAACACAAATGTTAACTGATAAAGATTAAAGATAAAGACCTTTCTGTTATGACTGTTTGTCTTTATTCTTGAAATTAACTTTTTTTCTCTCGAAAAATTATCTATCTATCTATATTATGTCTTCTCGTTTTCTTTCTTTCGGCTCTGATGCTCAGTTTCTTCCTCAGGTCTGTCTCTCACCTTCCAGTCTGACGGAAAAACTCATCCTCAAACTCTCTCAGAGCTTTACGTCGCGTCTTCTTCTCTGCTCTTGTCTCCCGCAGACACTCCAGCAGCTGAGACCTGGTTTGATGGAGGAGAGCGGAGATGTTGAGGTTAAAACAAAGTATTTTTCCAGTACAGTGGTGATTGAGGTTTAGGTCAAAGACCGTTAGAACCTGGATGCTTCGTGCAGGTTGGCCGTAGTGAGAGCAGGCTGTTGACGGACGGCCTTCACCTCATCCAGTGGGGACACGAAGGCGGGGTCGCTGTCCCGGTCGCTGTCCTCCTCACCAGCGGTGGGCCGGGTCACTCTGCGAGGAGGTGGGACGGGACGTTCGTCGACTGTCATCAAGTTCATCGGGTCTTCATCAGAACCGTCCTCTTCTTCCTGTGAGACAAAATCAGCCATGACATGTGAGAAACAACCTCTTTTGTTTCATCTTCAGCAGCGGTGCAGATAAAAATGAAAAGTTTGTCCAGACGGTGGCGCTACAGGAAAGGTTGTTTTACAAAACATGAGGTTTATCCTTCGGAGCTTGAAGTGCTTAAGTTTGGTTTCAGAAAAATGTGGGGAAGCAAGAAGTCTGGGATTCTTCAAGACAAAACGTGAATGTTATTTATTTACAAATATTTATATTAATGTGACAATTAGTCTTTGTGCCTTCATAACAGAAGAATTAATAATGCTCCTAAAAACAAATACAAATAAAATAAATTAAGCAAAAGCCTTCAGCCTGAAATGTGGTTTAAATCAACAGTGTTGGGTCTCACTAGCGGACCACATGTTTCAAGACTAGGAAACAGCAGGAATCCTCAAGAAACTCCACCCATGGATCCAGGTTATCAAAACTAGAGATCTTCCTCTTTCTCCTCCAGCTCCTTGCTCTTTTTCACCTCCAGCTGCTATCTTTGCTGATAGCCAAACTTGAGGCCAGGACCCAACAAAATGGTGCCCCGTGTGAGGCAGAGTATTGTTGGCAATCATTCATAATTGTGCAATATTAATTTCAGCATAATTTTGGCCAGTACCAAAATTTTGGAATCTAAAACCTTTAGACTATCCAAAAGCCTTTATATTCAAAACAACTAGTCTGCCACAGGAGTAGATATCCAGCTGTACTTACAAACAAGTGAAGTGTTGTGAGATTTGATTTTTTCAAATCAATTTTAGTTAAAGCAGTTGGTAACCCAAATCTTATTCTAGTTATTGATAACTAGCACTTTAAGCCCTTTTAGTGTTAAACTAAGACATTGCTGTTGCTGTTAGCCACTCAGGTTGAACCTACTCTGTAGGAAGTGTAAGAATTTTGTTTCAGCATTCGAATACCACATATTCAATACAATCTAGTGAAGCTGTCAGAATTGGCTGTTAATTCAAGTGCTCCCCTTGTTATTAAAACACAGTGTGCCACTGGCCCTGCGACACATAGAGAGCTTGTACCTGGCTATTACTGCCATGCATTCCAGCCCAAGTAAGATATAGAGATAGAGCCACAGCCCTGTGAAACTTAGACGTTATCCTCTAGCTGTTACTGCCATGCATTCCAGCCTGAGTCAACTTTAAGAAACAATCCTCTGACTGTTACTGCCCTGCATCTCAGTTAGTGCATGTTAAAATCTGTTGTGCCCACTAGAGCCACTAGACAGTGCCATAGCTACCTCTCTTAGCCACCCCATTGTTTGATTAGGGTAGTGTACTGCCAAAACTACACTACAAAGTGTCTGCCACACAACACCATAGCCAACCACATTGTTTTGTTGTACTAGTCAACTGTTTAATCTAACCTTCCGTTCCAGAGACAACAATGGAGAACCCCTGTGTAGAGCATTTATTTCTTCCCTAGCACAGACCCTAGAACCTGGCTACCCAGAATTCATCAGCAGGTTGAATTTCAGTGAGTGCAGGAAAGAGATGGACTCACTACTCAAGGACAGGTATGCTGCACAGACCGCATCCAAAGACCCATTGTTATGCTTGCTTCTGACCTTCCACAGACAAACCAGCCTCGCCTGTCAGAGCAAACCAGTCCTAGAAAAGGAGATAAATTTCCTTAGAGCGCAAAATGTCTGCCTCCTCCATGAGGCTCAGACGGCCAATAAGAAAGCCATGCGCTATTTAGAAGACCTGCACTCAGCAGAGTTAGATCTCTGCTCACACAAGGAGGAATTGCTAAGGCTTAGGTCAGAACATCCTGCCCCACTACAGTCATTCAGCCAATGTGATTCCGGTTATTCCGATTCACACTCCTCCCATAATGAAAGGTTAACTCCCTCTCCACTCAGAAGATTGGAACAATTCCCAACTGACCCTAAGTTCTTGGGAATGAAGTCAGCTTCTCAACCTCCACTGAGAGACAGAGCGAACAGCTACCTGACTTCCCATCTCTCTAAAACAGAAAATGAAGAGACATGTAGTTTATCTTTGATAATCATTAATTATTGCTGATAGCCAAACCTGTAGCCAAGGCCCAACAACAGGAATCAGTCATTGTCTCAGGAACACTTTGATTAATGTTCAAATGTCTTTTTATTGAAATATTTGTTAAACATTATTGAAATTTAAACATTCACATTATTGTCTGCAGAGCTTTCTGTCAGGCGTCATCAATCAGAGGCTTAGGGCAACCTCCATTTGGCCTGAGAGGCAAAACCCAGGGCAAAAAAGTCCAACAAGGACTCACCATTGTCTGTGTATGTGTGTGTGTGTGTGTGTGTGTGTCTCACTATGGTAGTGATAGTCGGGCTGGCACACAGTAAACGTTTGATCAGCTGGTATCTGTCGTACAGCGGCTTCACCAGGTTCTTCTCCTGTTTGGTGCCCTGAGATACAAACAGACAGAAACACAGGAGACAGTCATTTAGCTGTGGAGTTACCATGGCAACATCTCGGTGTCCATTAAGAACTGAAAAAGCACCCTGAACACCACAAGAAACACCTAGCAACACCCTAGCAACCATATGTGTTCATTTTCGATCGCTGTAATAATGATAGTAGTAAAAGCTTAAACTATAATAAAAAACATTCTTTTGTTTAAATCTGGATGTTTATGTGTAAGTAAACATTACATTCATATGTTAATAACTAGTCTGTGTTTAATTATATTACAAGCATTTTTACACAGATTTAAGGACTCTGCTGTGTTTTATATATCGTAGTAACTCTTTTTCTATATTACAGTGTGGGAGGACTAAAGATAATAATCATAATAATAAATTTCAACATCATTTAAAGCCAGAATGAACCAGATCTTGAGGCCAGTATTATTATTAATATTTGAGAGTTTAAAAAATTGGATACTGTTATATACTTTTCCTCACACAACCCACAGCATAAATACATATTTATTTATCAGATTCCCCTTAATTTGTTTGTTTTTTAACAGTTGTGAGGAGTAAATGCACTAAGCAGGATGATGTAAGACTGTTTCTGTCATTTATCAGCTGATATTATTCATGAGGTCTTACAAATACAAATCTGTCTTTTGTTGTATTTTTGAAGGATGATATTACCAGCTAACACTCCTAAATAAAAAGAAACATTTAAAACCATTTTGTATCTTATGACATCTTTACCTAAATTTATCCAGTGGTGGAAAGTAACTAAGTACATTTACTCAAATATTGTACTTAAGTACAGTTTTGAGGTACTTGTACTTAACTTGAGTATTTCCAAGTGATGCTACTTCCACTCAATATTGTTCTTTCTACTCAACTACATTTATTTGACAGTTTTAGTTACTTTTCATGTGAACATTTTACATGAAATAATACAAGAAATTGTTAAAGATTAAATCAGTAGTACTCAGTAGTAGGCGTGTAATCCCTGTGTGTAGTTGTGGCTACTTGTCATGTTAGGGTTAGGGTCAGATGTTTGAGTTGTTGAGCAAATAAATAATTGTTTGAGGCCCAAAGACATAAAACTTTCCAATATTTCACAAAGAGCAAAGATTAGAAAAAAGACTGAAAAATGAAGCAAAATATGTGGCAGAACTTTGTTTTTTCTTCTTTCCTTTACTCGACTGATATCACAGAACTTTTACTTTAAGCACATTTTGCTGCTAATACTTATGTACCTTCATGCAGGATTTTTACTTGTAATGGAGTATTTTTACATTGTGGTTTTGGTACTTTTACTTAAGTAAAGGATTTGAATACCTCTGCCACCACTGTATTAAGCATTAAATTCTGTCTCTTCCTGTTACATGGTCACTAGGTGGCGCTGTGTCTTCATTCACATGATGAAGTCTGCGGTAAAAACAGTCGGACTCACCGGTCGGCCATGCAGACTCTCAAAGTAGAGCAAACATTTCTGTAGAGTGATCTTCTCCATCACCATCTGAGCCTGAGTCATCTCCTGCACACACACACACACACACACACACACACACACACACACACACACAGCCTCAGTAATGATGTAATAATAATGCTAACAACTGTTTTGTTAAATGACCACCAGAGGGCGCCATGTGCACTCAGAGAACTGAAGAGAGAAAGCAAATTAATAGAAAGTTTGAATAAAAGGGATAAAAAATGAAAAGAGTTTGGTTTGGATGCAAGAATTAACGCTGCTGTATCACATATTTATTTGACCTCAAAGTTATCAATGATCAGATTTATTCTTTTCCAGGACTCTGTGGTTTACCAGGAAGTTATGTAAGATCAGAATTTGTTGTTTTCTGTGGAGATTTCTCCAGTTTTCTCATTCTGTGTTACCCTGATCAATAATGTAAAGAGTTCAGATTATTTTTGTGGCTGATAAAAATAATCAGTTATTATTTGTTGATTGATTTGTTGATTTACTTTACACTTAAATTAGATTTATTTTTAGCAAAGGATGACAGCTTTGTGTTATTTTTATATTCTAAATCATGTATTATGCTGAACGTATTGCAGCTTCTGCACCATTTGTGTTAGAAACATAATATGATAGTATAGTATAGTAACAGGAAGTGCAAGATCCTCTCATTAATTCTGCAAACAGTAAAATTTGATTTAACTGTATTATGTGTACTGAGAGGTTTACAGATTATTTGTTTTATGCAGAGCTGCAACTAATGATCAATTAATCTGTCAATTATTTTCTCCATTAATCGATTAGTTGTTTGGTCCATAAAATGTCAGAAAATGATGAAACATGCCGATCAGTGTTTCTCAAAGTCTAAGACGACGTCATCACATGTTTTGTTTTGTCCACAACACAAAGATATTCAGTTTTATTGTCATAGAGACGAAAGAAACCAGAAAATATTCATATTTAAGAAGCTGGAATCAGAGAATTTTGTCTTTTTTTCTTTAAAAATTAAACAAAACGATGAATTGATTTTCAAAATAGTTGCAGATTAATTTTCTTTCGATCAACTAATCAATTAATTGACTAATCATTGCAGCTCTAGTTTTATAGATCAAAGGATTTAAACTGTTTTCTTGTAGTTAAGGATTTAAATGTTTGACTTGTTTTTTTGTAAAGAACAATGATTGTTATTGTTACTTTTGTTCATGTATTACTTGGTCTCATCCTTATAAAAGCAGCTTTTCTTAAACAGAGTTGTACATCACTGGTTACCATGACTACAGAGCAGCAGCAGCGTCACTTCTATACACACACCGACCTTCATGTTGTCAGGCAGACCCAGAGCTTGTCTCTTCTCTCTCAGTCGTCTGAACAGAGACTCCACCGTTTCCTCCAGCGAAGCTTTGTGCTCTGATGCCGCCTGCTGGCCGGAGGCCAACCTGCAGGAAACATTTACACTGACTGATGCACCTGATGTGTGCAGACATTTGATTTGTAAAGCTCAGCGGAAAAAAGGAGAATAAGATAACCACAGAAATGTTTGGATAAATAAATCACAAATTGTTGGAAGATTGATTCATATCGATGTCGTTGATGCAGGATCTGTTTCATTCTCACGTTTCGATACAAACATGTTATAACAGTTTATTTAATACTTCTTTGTGCTGTTTACATCATAAAACCTGTTTTCAGTTTTGGATGCATAACTGAAAACAATGAATAATACCTAACTAAATGCACCTTTTTTATTTTCCAAACTTTTGTTTGTTCAAGAAAGTTTTATCGATTAAAAACAAAGTGTCTGTTTCATCGGATGACTGAAAAACACGGCTGAATGCTTTCTGTGGCAGTGAAGAAGAAGCAGACTGCTAACAAGCAAACACAGATGTAAACTATGCAGGTTTCAAAATGTTTTAAAAAACTGTTGCAAATGTTTTATGAGGAATTAAATGTGTTCGTCACGTTTATTAGACCTCGAGGATGCAGTTTCAGTGCAAAACACTGAACAACCTTACCTGCAGATCTCTGAGTTCTCCGGACCGTCCGGCTCCTTCGACTCAAACAGCGACTGTCTGAGTCTGAGCTCTGCAGAGGAGACACACCAACACATAAACCTGCAAACAACTACCAAGGCTGCAAAATCCTTCAAATTGCTTATGTCTTTTAACTTCCTTGCAGCAGTTTGCCAACATGATCTTAAAAAAGCAATTACAGAAATGAGACAATAAACTAACAGAAAACAACAACTTAGAAGAAAAAGCAGGTTAAAAAAGGAGGGAAAAAGATAAAATAAAAAAGTCTAGAGAGAAATACAGTCTGCTTAATATTATTATTTATTTTCTTTAAAATATTTCACATCCAGGATCCAGAACTGTTGGTATTTTGTTCATCTAGAACCTACTGCTCTTCTGTTGACGGTTTAATAACTGGCTTTGTTGAGGTGACAGTCAGTGTTTTGGGTTTCACATATTGACTTGTAGACAGTAACATCAGTGTGATGGTTTTATTTTTTACCTTTGAGCTGTTTGCGAGCTTTGGCCAGTTCATTCATCACTCTGACCATCTCTGGGTTTGAGTATTTATCGTTGTGTGACGGCTGAAGACACAAAGAGACAAACACAACGTGATACCATCATCATCATCATCATCTGCACACAGTAATCAAAAGAACTGAACAAAAGTTATATAAACCAATTTTTCAATCAGAAAAGATGGTTTAAACACCATTAACACTATTTAACTCGTTTGAGATTAATTTAAGATTGTGTGTAAAATGTTTCCAGGTAAAACTTTATGATACTTTGAGGGATTTATATTCCGATTCTGAGATTGAATTACTGTGTAAATTAATAGGTTTTAACACATTAAAGAATATTAAAGTATTATCTGTGGGTTTATGTGCTTTTGGGAGATAAAAACCCCTTTAAATCTGCCAAGTAACATTTAATATACCACTTAATTAATACATTTTGAAAATATATATATATATATATATTTATGAGTTTTCTGGATGAAGGCTGAGACTCAGCTCAGGGCAAATGAACTGGCCACTTGTTGCCTTTCCTGGACTTGAATCCGTCTCAGTTTGGTTTTGGTCTGAATCTTCTTTGGACTGAAGTTCTGCTCGCGGCTGTTTTTACCTTGTAGTTCATGTCCTGCTCGAACTGATCCTCAAACCTGCGGACTTTCTTCTTCAGGGTCTGAATCTGTCTGGTGAGGAACGAGACGGAGGATGGACACTCGTCCTCTGATCCCTCCGTCCTGTCCCGACCCCGAGACCTGGACGCAAACAGGAAGACAGACGATGTTCAGACTCACTCCATGTTCAACATGAAACTTTTGTAACTGAGAGAAAAAAAAACATGTGATGTTCTCTGTAAGGACATTCTGACATTAATCACTTCTTTGTATTTCAGCTTCAAAAACAGCTTTTGTTGTTTTTACTAAGAAAGACAAAGAAAATTTAAAACTCCACTGAATGGAAGTGGAGCGGAAATAACTATAAGTGCCACCAACTGACTCCCATCCAAAAAGCATCAACTTCTCTCTAGAAATATTAAATCAATCATTGTTTTCAACGAGTCATTCTGGTCTCTAAATTCAAGCTCTCTAATAAAAGTCCTGGTGGTCAATTTGGAAATTATTGCAAAGTTAATAAGATTTAAAGACGTTATATTACAGGTCCTTCATGTTTATACCTGTAATTTGCAGGTATTTAAGGGTTAATTTTTAGGACATTTTACTGAAACAGTGGTGCAATTTAAAAATTACAAATTATAAAACAAACATTACAAACAGAAGAAGGTGAAGTTGGATTAGTTATTAAGTGTTTAGTGTGTTCACATATTAGCAATTATCAGGTTGTTTCTTAAAAACTCTATAATGAGCACAATCTAATCTACCAGATTATACAACCATTTCAAAGAAATACAGTTACACAGCAGCTATTTTTAGGAACCGATCAAAAAACCTAATATGTTAATATATATCGTTTGACACATAAAACTACACACTAAAAACTGAGTATTAACTATCAGTTAAAGAATTGTTAAGAGTCACAAGTATGAACCCAAATATAATGAGTGGGAATTTACCAACTAAACCAATTTAACACCTTTTTCTCCTTTTTTGTTAAAATTTGTGCCAAATTGCACCATCGTCTTTGTAAAACATCCTAAAATGAACCGTTAAATACCTGCAAATTACTCACAAAATATCCTGGAAGTTAGTATAAAAAGAAGCACAAGTCTGACTGCTGTTAGTCCGTCTTTGAATACTGTCTGACGCCCACTGGTTCCTATAGGGCATAAATCTTTAAAAACATCTCACAAATATAAATTTTCATTTTTAAACTAAACCTGTAAGCTGTTATAACAGGGTCCAAACACCCAACACAACTCTGAACCAAAGGCTCACTGATCTGGCTGCAGCATTTGTAGTTTTGGGACATTTTTATATAAATCAGCTCTTTTCCTGTCAGTTTAAATAATTACTGTATGTAAAGTTTAGTTGGGAGTCGATTTTAAAGCTCCAAGCTCATTGGTTTCTACTGAAGAGCTCTAAAAACAGCTCACATATATATATTATATATAGTGTAGTATAGGTTCAGTCATTTCAGCTGATCACTAGTTTTTAACAAACAAACAGCGGAAGTGGTTCATTTGCTGGGGACTATTTTTATCGGCAGATTAAACATTTGGTGTTAGTGAGTTGGGATGTGCAGAGATCCCAGTATCTGTATTTGTATCTGTATTTGTGTTCGAATAAAAGTGGAAAGAGGCTTAAAAATCCTGTTTTTGTTTTTATGACACTTTTAATTTTAGAAAATTATTACGATTACTGAGCTAAAACTTTACTCATCGCCTCATTGCAGCCAGACCTATCTATATGTACACCCATAACACAGAGACAGCATACCGTGTAAAATGTAGGGAGGAACTTCAAAGGTGATTCTTGCGTTATACTTTTCATTTATTGCCTATTTTTTACAACCTAACTTTGTGGAAAGTAGAAGGGGAACAACAGGTTATGGAGACTTTGCTTGTGTCAGTAGCTCAACTTTATCTCTGGGGAACACCCCCAACAAATAATTTTTAAAATATTTGTATGAAACAAATATTCGTATAAAACCCACTGTTTGTGCTTTGCCAAATAATGTATATGTATTCGGGCACACCCCTACTAGTGAGTATTTCTGGCTGCAGTATGGTGTGTGTGTGCTCATGAAATGAGATTTATCAGTAACAATACTTGTTAGTAGATTAATTCATTGTTGGTTTTTCATGAGATTTCTTGAGAGGTATAGAACATCACCAGAGTTCTACTTCAAAAAACATAAAAACAAACATTAGATAAAGAAAAAGAGACAGAGACAGGAAGTAGATCATTTCTTTCCTTCAGTAAACATTAAAGACAGTGGAGAGGAAGCAGGAAGACAATAAACTGGGTCACAAACACATTTTAACCATCAGCTTCAGGCTGTGGGCCAGAAAACAGAAGACAAGATGATGAAGGATGGATTATATAAGATGTATTAATGCAGCAGACAGATAGAGGTCAAACAGAGACGGTTTCATCTTCAGAGCTGCACTCTGACAGGATTTAACAAACTGTTTTTAAAAATACTTTAATTTTACCCAGAAATCATGTAACAGGATGTTTGTGGAGCTGATTTACTTTGGTTGGAGGCGGAGAAGAGATTCAACCAGACTTCACACCATACAGACACCAGAGCTGACCTGAGTCAAGCAGGGTGATCACCAGGTTTCCCTTTAAACCCTTTTCACTGATTATAAAATTATATGGGACTATATGGAGATTTACTTCATGTGAACTGTGTGTTCTCTCTCCCGTCTGACTCACATTCACAACAAAGTGCAAACAACAAACTGCTGCGGGGACACAAAACACAAGTGTCACACAATCTGATCCTGAGGCTGCTGACAAGACAGGAGACTGTTCAGTGTTGCCATGGCGACGAGCAAATCTGATGTCATTCATCTGAAAGTCCGGAGTCAAGACCGACAAGATGTACGATAATTTTGCCTACTGCATGATGTACGATCAATAATTCCGAAGTTTCCATAATGTACGATAATTAGATCATTTTGTGACACTCAGTATTATTAAAACTCACATCTACAGCGGAGAGGAAAGACACAACAAATTGGACAGTAGCCCAGATGTCCAGAGCAACGTCTAAACATCACACTGTCTACATAGCTTCTAACATGCATGTTTTTTACATTAGTAATTTAGAGATGTTTTCTTATTGGTGAATCTTCAAAGTGGGACCTTATAGTGTGTCTGTGAATGTAGCAGGTGTTGCAGCAGCAGGCTGTTCTCTGATATTACACATTTACACCTATTTGTTCTCTTGGTAATGACTCACGTACGATAATTTCCCCTCAAAATATGATAATTTTAAGCCTCTGTTGGGATATTTTAACATTTTCCATCTGGCAATGCTGTTAATGACCAACTGGTTCTGAGTCAAGACCAACTGGTCCCAAGTGTAGACCCACTTTAAGACTAACAAGCCCTAATTTAAGTTCCAAGACAAGGTCATAGAGTCAAGATCAACAAGTATTAAGTCAAGACAGTCGAGTCTTAAGTTTTGTCGTAAGTGAAAGCCAACAAATTCATGGTCTAGTTCCAATTCAGGGGTCCTGAGTTCAAAGTCTAGGCCCAACAAGACCATTAAACAGGTCGATAGACAGTTGGACAGACATGTTAACAGACAGGTGGACTCACAGTATGTACTGCTGGCTGCATGGCGGTGATGGCGCGGTATCAGGGTCAGTGTTGAACCTCAGGCTGTGGCTGAGGCTGGAGCAGCGGGGGGAGGGCAGAGGGCTGGGACCGCCCGCCAGTAGCTGGAGAAGAGCTCCCTCTCCTCCCGCTCCTCCCTCTCCTCCACCCTCCCCCCCGGGGCTGCTCCTCTGGGGGGAGTAAGGGGAGTGGTGAGGGCTGGGGGACAGCGGTCCATCGGGGGTCAGGGGCTGCTGGCCAGGGTGGATGGCGGTTAAAGGCTGGTGTCTGGGAGACTGTGGAGGTCTGGTCAACACTGTCAGCAGCTCTGCAAACACAAGTTATTTTCCATTAAATAAAATAAATATACCATAATTATTTTAATTAAAGTATAAAATGCACATGATAACAAGCGGATGGAAACATTTCAACATGAAGTCACAGACATGTTTGAATGTTAATTTTAGCTTGACAAACAGCTGATCTGGGATTTTCCAGTGCTTTCAACCACATGTTATGGCCTTCCTTGGCAGATGGAGTATCTCAGTCGTCATGGAGATTGTTTAGTTGCAATCACATGAGCTAAATTTGGACATTTGGGTCACATGATAACAGGTGGTTATGTATGGTGGGACATCTTAACCACTGTTCAGTGACAACTGAGGAAGGTCATGGGATGTGGTTGAAAGTTTTGGAAACAACAAGTAAGTTGGACCTTTTTATGAGAACTTTCTTATTAAGCTAATCCAATTCTCGATCATTATAGCAGAAATGTGACATGTAATGCAAACAGAGAAAGTGCAATTATGTGAGGTATAAATTGTTTAAACAGTCTGAATCTCTGCGTCGAGCTGCTGTTGAAACCGAGTCTTCGACAGCAGACGTCAGTTTGTTTTTCTGTTCTCACAAACAGCTCAGAGCTTATGAGTCAGCGAGGACAGGAAGCAGCGAGGCTCAAAACTGTCAATGAATCATGCAAAGTGATGAAACTGATGAAAACTGATGCAACTATTTCACACAAATAGTCCTTATCAACGTCTCTGCTTTAAATGTTGGTCATTCTTCCAAAAGATGTCCCCTCATTTGGGGTTTTGATGATAATTGAAAAAAAATCTCCCAAAAGTGTTCAACCAGGATCCCTAAAATCTCCTTAATGGCCACTAGAAGTCCCCTAGAACATCCTCAGTAACTTCTATAACATCTTAATAGACCTCCAAAACCTGCTAGAACCTCATTAGGGACCACTAGAACCAAAAGAAAGACCCCTAGAACATCCTCAGTGACTACTCCAACATCTTAATAGACCCCCAGAACCTACTAAAACCTTCTAAAAAAACATTTATCACCACATTAGGAACCACTAAAACCACCAGAATGTCCCCTATAACT
This sequence comes from Thunnus albacares, assembly GCF_914725855.1. NCBI lineage: Eukaryota > Metazoa > Chordata > Actinopteri > Scombriformes > Scombridae > Thunnus > Thunnus albacares. Next base: position 26,955,887 of record NC_058125.1, on the reverse strand, counting down.
TTCTCAGTGAACACTTCAACATCTTAATAGACCCCAAGAACCTTCTAGCATCTCTTAAAGTATCACCAGAAACTACTCAATGGCCGCTAGAACCATCAAAAGGACATTTAGAACCTCCTCAAAGATCAGTAGAATCCCCTAAAATACAACTAGAACATGACCAATGACCAATACAACATCTTAATACAGCTGACAGAACTTCCTCAATGGCCACCAGAACTACCTACAGGTCCACTAAAACCTCCTCAATGACATCTAGAATCACTTAAATTATCACTACAACCTTCACTATAACCTCTAACACCACCTAAAGAACCACTACAACCACCAGAAAGACCCCTAGGACATTCTCAGTGACTCCTCCAACATCTAGACTCCCAGAACCTGCTGATGGTCCGATAGAACGTCCTAAAGGTCCACTACAGTGACCTGAAGAACCTCTAGAACCTTCACAGCAACCTCTAGATCCACCTTAAGGAACTATAACAAAAGACATTCCCATCAGCTCAGCTGATACCTGCTAAACATTAGCATGTTAGCATGCTAATGTTAGCATTTAGCTTCAGTCTCACAGAGCTGTTAGCATGACTGCAGACTCTCAGTCCCTCAGTGATTATTACAATTGTTGTTGATCATTTCATTTCTAAAGAATATATAAAAAAGTTAATTATTTGACAAATTAAAAATTTGTAGCATTGTTATTTCAATACTGTCAGTTTTTTGGTCGAAGCTCTGAGAAGACGTAAAATCCAACATGAGACCTGCGTGAAGAAATCTAAAATCTGAGGATGCATCAACACAGAAGCAGCCGAGTGTAACTCAGTGTGTCTCACTTGTTTTACCTCTGCACTCGTGCTATAAATAACAACACGCTCGGGGAAACAACAAGGTGGCGTGCCATCACGCTCACACTGCATGGCGGGTGGCGTGCTGTGCACAGTAAACAGACTCTACAGACACACTGATGCCATACGGCCCACAGCACATATACTTACTGTGTGGGTTAATAAGACCTCAAACAGCAAACTGTTGGGATCTGAATAAAGAAAGTGATCCAGCAGCTGCATCTCACATAACATGACTCCTCTGTTTCTGAATGAAATGTGTAAAGAATTACATTGCAAATACTGAAATACAGTAAATTTCCTTCAGAGTTGGAACTTTAAAGTACAACATAGTTTGTATCGTCACACTCAGGCTCACATGATCGATTGATCACTTGGCACAAAATGATATGATGGAATGAAACATGAGGCTTTAATGGAGATTTAAAACTGGACTGAATTCCATTGGAAAGTTAAGTTTTGTAAATTATTTTATTATCATTTTATTTTAATGTCACTCAAACTAACTATAGTTTTTGGGCGACTGACATTACGACCTGTTGTGTCGACAGTCTCAAATGTGTTCAGGTATCAAGTCATTTGATACGTACTTCTTCGTAACCATGGAAAAGCATTTACACAACCAGCATGTGACCACAACGTCTGCAATCGTTGGATCCTATCGGACCAGACTACAATAGGGGTTGATCCTTGTAGGCTATTAGCAGCCAATGATATTGAAGGTTTACTATACGTGTTAATGCACACGCCAGGTGAGGATTAGATTTGACCAGCAGTGACACACAGACAGGTATAGACAGACAGACAGACAGACAGGTGTATCTACCTGGTGGGCTGTTCTCATCGGCAGGGATGCTGTGGCAGAGAGCCAGCGTCTTCCCCTCCCTCCCTCCAAGCTCGGCCGGGCTGCAGGGGCTCTTCTGTTCCTTACTGCCCAGGGCAGGGGGGCTCTCCTCCGGGGACGGACCCAGTGAGGGACCCCCCTCCACCTCCAGCGCCTGGAGCTTCAGCAGGGAACTCTGCAGGCAGAAGCAGAACATGCCAAACAGGCTGATCCAGAGATTAACCAGGTCCCAGGAGGAGGTTACAGACTTCTAACACAGAAGACTGTCCAGTTACTGAAGCAGTGAGCTGCTGTTATGGATCAAGGATGCCAGATATTAGCCAGGTCCCAGCCTCTGAAACACCCCATGTGGAAGAAATAGCTGGTTTGTTAGGAAGACATAGGATGGATATTTCAGGGAGTAGTCTGCTCTCACAATCCAAACGAAGAGTCAAACAGTCTCCTGTTCAAGCATTAGCCTGGCACCATCCACTGACACCAGCCATGATGTCGCCTTCTTTTCCAGCTATTCCAAAAATTAGTCAGTTATTTTTCTCAATCCCTCGGCAATCCAGGAATTAGCCAGTTCCAGTGTGTTGTACCTGTGCTTTTCTAGAAATATTAATTCTCCCTTCTCATGTTTTTAGTCCAGGAATTAGCCTGCTCCTGTATGACTGAGTGAAAGGAGAGCAGGAGGGTTTCCTCTCGTCCTGCACACTCTGCGATGATGATGATGATGCACACTGCCCCCCTCCACCCCCCTTGTTGGATTACTCATCCTCTGGCTCTGAGGAGGAGGAGGAGGAGGAGGAGAGAGGGGGGTGATGGGAGAGAGACATGTGGGGAACATGAGGACGCCTCTCTCTCTCTTTCTCATCGTGAGGTTTTTCCCGCATCGGTGGGGGAGGGGCCTGTTGCTGACATCACTGTATGTGTGTTTGTGTGTGTGTGTGTGTGTGTGTGTGTGTGTGTGTATGGTTACATCTCATTCATAAAAACGGGAGCAGCAGGAGGAGGAGGAGGAGGAGAGAGGAGGACGAGGAGGAGGGAGAAGGAGAAGAAAGAGGGAGGAGGAGTAGCTACATGCGTCTCCTCACACACCCTCTGGCAGGTTAACCCCTTC
>NC_058125.1:26055596-26205596 GCF_914725855.1 Thunnus albacares | reverse complement strand
TCTATTTGCAGATTTTTAGAATTGAAAGTAGCCCTGCTGAGAAAAGTGCAGGTGACAGATGGACTGCTGCTCTGTGTGTGTGTGTGTGTGTGTGTGTGTGTGTGTGTGTGTGTGTGTGTGCGCGCAGCGTGTGGTTTCCGTGTGATATTCAGAAATAAACACGTCTTTCGTGCACTTCTTGTGTGTCCTGTTAGCTCTCACTACATATGACAGCACCACAGGAGGAGAGACGACGCTGCCAACTTCACTCCTGTCTGCTTCGTGATGTGTGTGTGTGTGTTCATGTGTGTGTGTGTGTGTGTGTGTGTTCATGTGTGTGTGTGTGTGTGTGTGTTCATGTGTGTGTGTGTTCGTGTGTGTGTGTGTGTGTGTGTGTGTTTGTAAAGACAGAATAAACATTAATAGAAACACTCACCTCCACCAAGGCTGCACAATTGCTGTTTGAATGATAGAAAATGTTTAGACATGTTTTGCAAAATCCTGCAAATACTTTCAGCACAGCGTCAATCCATCCATCCATCCATCCATCTATGCATCTATCTATCTATCTATCTATCCATCTATCCATCCATCCATCTATGCATCTATCTATCTATCTATCTATCCATCTATCCATCTATGCATCTATCTATTTATCTATCTATCTATCTATCTTTCTATCCACAGACAATATTAGAGACTCTCAGCTGCTGTTGACATGAACTCTTCTCATTAAATGTCAGGTTTGGGTTTTTTAAGTCTTAATATAACACTGTAGGTGTAGATTCTGTAGGTGGAGATGTGTCTCGGTCTCTGTAGCAGTTCTTCTGAAGCTGTTCTCTCTGAACGTCACTACACTGTAAGAAATGAGGACCAAAATCAACAACCGTCGTTCCAAAGTTCAAGCTGATGTTAATATGAAGCTTCGGCAGCCTCAGTTTGCTAAATCGAGTCGATATTTTCCAAAGTTACAGCCTGTTTAGGATGAAATTCCCTCTTTGTGTTTCCTCAGAATGTAGTTCCTTGCTGAGCTGCGGCGGAGGGATACATTCTAGTGTAGATTTACTGCAGGAACCACATTCTACGAGCCTTTTATGTCCATTTCGACAGCTTTTAGCCACAACTCGCTCCTTTCAGGATCACTCAAAGGAAATCTCTGGAACACCTTTTCCTCATCACTTGTTTCTTTCACAACACAGCAGATAAACACAGACTGAACTATATTCACGTCAGGCCCAGAGGCAGCAGTGAGTGGAGGAGGTCTGGAGGACAACGAGAGCAGCTAGAGATCGATCCCAAGACACTCAAAGACTGCAAAAACACTCCAGCGACCAAATCTGAAGAAAAGAAATCACTTCAGTTTTTCAACCTCAACAGACTTACACATCACTACCAGAACGTATCCCTCCGCCAAGGCTCAGCCAGGAACTTCAGGCAAAGGAGACAAAAAGAGGGAATTTCATGTTTGTTGTGACTAAAGTCTGATATATTTTATTCCTCCGTTGTTGTCCACACTGCTGCACTGGGTGACACGTTCCTTCATCATGAGGAGTTTGACATTTTCAGTCTCCAGAGAGTAGTTCTGTGTAATGCAGACGCTACTGAGCATGTGCAGGAGCTAGCTTGTTGTGCTACACATCACAACTCACCTCTATGTCACAAACTGTTGATACAAAGTTGGAAGAAGACTGTTTGTTGTAGCATTAAGATTTACCTTCATTGGATCAAAGGCAGGTTGAACCCAAACCAGGAAAAAGCGTAATATAAGAATAATATGTACGTAGTTAAAGGTTTTTACATGAGCAGTAAATCAGAGTATTAATATTTCCATTTGTGTGTTGAGTGGTGTCGAGTCATTCCTCCTCACAGTTTCCTCCTGGAGCAGTTTGTTAAAGCCTCGTTATCTTTTACAACCACTGAGGATCATTTTACTGGAGCTCCAGTGTTTATTTCATCTCTGCAGGGTTTGAGTTACTGGTTGCCAGTTTGCCAACAGTACTGGGAGTGGTTGCTTCCCAGTCGGGAGGGGTTACAGTGTCTAACTGTGTCGGGTGTCTGTTTCACCACCCTGACAGTTATGTAACTTCCACTCTACAGGCTGGTTTTCCCTCCTGGCCTCACACACACACACACACACACACACTGCAGATAAACTGCAGCTTTGTTGAAACCAGATGGACGAAGTCACAGCCGACCGAAGCTCCTGTTTCACCAACGCACCAGTTTATCATCATAATATTCACCCAAACCAGTACAAATAACACAGTATGTGTTTGGTACGGCACCAGTATTCTGGAAACTGCAAAATCATTGGATATTAAATATATATTATATAACATAATGTTAGATAAGTTGAAGATATGTTGTTGTTATAATTGTATATAAAACCTCCAAATTTGGGGACCAAATTTATAATAGAATTATTTATATATATAAAAAAAAGTCCTTGACACAATCCCAAATTAGACAACGGTGCCCTAAACTAAAAAAAAACTCCATTGACCCCAAAATTGGGAATTTATTACCAGACAAACACCTGATAATAAAGCACTTCCCTTATTACTGTTCTCTCAATGTTGTGAACCTAAAGAAACCTAAAGAAAAACTGTACAACTAAATAAATGACAGTGAATACGCAGCAGACGGTGTAGAGATGAAGAGCGGGAGCAGTTCCAGTGCAGCTGGCCGGTGTGTCGTGCAAAAGTATGAAGGAGTATGAAAGCACGGAGAGTCCTTGTGCGAGTGCATTCAGTCTGCTTTGTGTTATGTCCCTGGACCCCAAACTAACTAGATTGTAAAATGAACTTTTCTGGTCACACACACACACACATAAAAAAAAGGATTTTTAACAGTTTGTTCCGTACTGGAATGAATGAAAAACACATTCTGCAGGATCAACAAGCATCAGACGTATCGCTCTCTCCTGTTTTTGTATTCCTGAGCTTCAGTCGCTGCTTTCTGAATGTTGTAACCTTATCAGAGGTAGAAATATGCTGATATGCGGTGACAGGCTCGGCCGGGTCCTGCTGCTGCGGGGATGTGACTGCTGATGCAGCGAAACGTCCCTCAGGCTCTCTTAACTCAGCCCGACACCGAGGATTCAAAATCATGACACGAGCAACTTGAAAGATTTATGAGTGTTAAGAAGCTTTCAGCGTTGATACTCTGCTGAGTAATCTGCTCACTTGTTGAATCTCTTCTCTCTTCTTCTCTTCTCTCATCACGGCAGGATGTAAAACTGGGAGCGGAGGAGAGTCGGGCTCTGAGGACTCGGATCCAGCTGGCCGAGGCGGCCCAGAAGCAGGCGAGGGGGATGGAGATGGACTATGAGGAGGTGATCCACCTGCTGGAGGCCGAGATCGCCGAGCTGAAGACTCAGAGAGTGGAGCAGCCGGCGCCCGCCAACAAGGTGACCAGATGTGTTTTTATAAAGCGCCGTTGGGTTCATTTCAGTTCACGTCATCATCGTCTTCACCAGAAACACAAGAGCTGTGTCTCATCCCGAGGTGGATTAACACAACTCTCATTCCTGTACGGCAAATATGAAGCTACAGCTGTTAGCTTAGCTTAGCATAAAGACTGGAAACAAAGGGAAACAGCTAGCCGAACTCTAATCAAAGATGAAATTCACACCTACCAGCACCTCTAAAGCTCACTAATTTACCTAAAGTCACTGCATAATGCCAAGAAATAGACCATAACCACACTTTACCTGATATTCATGGTTCCCAGAGGATGAATCAGACTGACTTTTCATGTAGCGCCACCATGAGGTCAGTATTTTAGATACTTTACAGATACTTTGGTTTATGACACTTGACTGCTGGTTTAACACACATCCGTCCTTTAAACACTCAATAATTTCATTGCAGGTTCCAGTTTTGTGTTTTGAGTTTATTTGGAATTAATAAGATCGAGTCTTAATAACTAGCTTGTGGATTTGGTGGCTACATGAAGAAGTTATAATTGTTTCAAATACATATTAGAGTAGTTTAAAGTTGGGTTTATAGTATTTTATCTTAATTCTTTTAAGCATTTAAGCAACTTATTTGTGGTGAAACGAATTGTCCAAACTTCATAGTGTCATGTTGTTTTGAGATATCGGATCGAGGGCGTCGCCGTCGGTTAAAAGACGATATTAATGATTCTGTCATTTCTTTTGCTTTTTTAAATAGTGAAACTTGAAGTTCAGGAGTCGGTTGAAGCAGCAGCTGTTAATAAGCTCAAACTGAGCCTCACATCACTAAATTAAAACCAGCTGTTACGTTCAATATACCTCAAATTATAAACCGATAGCGTCAGAGTTAGCTTAGCATAATCTCACTGTAATCTGCTCGAATATTACAAATCTAAAACACACATTTCTGCAGGTTTGCATATATAGATAAAACAAAGTCACAGCTACATTCACAGATGATTGGCTGTTCACTTTATTTTAGTTTTTGCTCCTAAAACTGTTATTTTTGGAAGTTATGTTACAGCTCGTGATGCTACAGTCACTTCCTGTTTACATAGCTAGAAGCTTCCTATTGGATGTTTCCTAGCAACTGGTTTAAACATTACTAAAGTGTTTACTATTACTAATTTACTGTTTACAATAATTTTCATACAGTCCCTTAATCAGCATTGGCGGATTGTTAGATTTGGTTTGTAGAGTGATGATTTCCCAGCATCCCTCTCTGACTCCGCTCCTCTTCCTCTCCTCCACGTTTTGCTTTCTTCCTCCGTCATCAGCGGTGAAATATGGGTCAGAAGAGTTTTGTTCTGTCTTAGCTGCTTCACTCTCTGACGTCGCTCTTCACCGGCCGGTTATTTTTATAGAAATCTGGCCGGCAACCTGCGGGTCGGCGGCGGCGGCAGCGGGCTCGTCGGGGGGGGCGGGGGGGGGGGGGGCTGAGGGCTAGGCTGCAGACAGAAAGATGTCTCTCTCTGCTGCGCTGTAAATATTATGACCCGGTGAAAATAAAGCGCTGACTCAGGTGTTTTCCAGACTGCAGAAAATATTACATCATAAAACACACGATTAAACAGTGCTGTACTATAAAAGGAAATACTGTATTTCCTCTGTTAATCTGCTGATTATTTACTCCATTAATAGTTGAAAATGTCACAATAAAGTTGGAGAAATGAGAGTCAAGGGTGTCTTCAACTGTCTAGTTTTGTCCGACTAACTGTCCAAAACCCTGAAAGTTCAGTGACTTTGCAGCTTTACGGAGCTTTATAGTGAGTTTCAGCTCGTTGTTTATCTGTCCGGCTGCAACTTTACTGTTCTGCTTCACTCTCAGCGTCTCTCATAGCGTCGTTTTCTGAGGAAAAGCTGTAAAAAGCAGCTGTACACTATCTGCTCAGCACCAAACAGACACAGTTAGCTGTAGACTAGCCGGTGAACATAGTTAAAGAGTCAGATATTTCCCTCAGGAGTCGGTAGAAAGCAAAAACAGACTCAATTTGAAGCTGAAAGTGTTCAATAACTTATATTTCAAACATAAAATATATGTAATTTTGTGTTAAACGTAACCTGAACCACAGAGAACTGAGAGAAATAAAAAAAACCTCTGGACACCAGTGAAGAAGAGTGCATTTGTTTTGTTATTTCACCCCAGGAGGAAACAGACGAGCTGAAGAAGAGAGTGGCCGTCCTGGAGTGTCAGCTACGGAAGAGCGAAGCCGCCAAAAAGGGTTTTGAGATTTCGACGGGGAAACTGCTGAGTTTTGTGGAGGTAAAAGCTCAAACCAGACGACTCATCTGAACTTTCATTCTATATTTTTCTTACTGTGAACGAATCTCATGTGCAGACTGAGAGTGTGAGAAGGCAGGAAGTGTTGAGAGACGGACTAACAAGCCCACAGCGTCTGATACCGACGCACCTTTAACATCTGTACGAGACGCATCAGGCTTTCAACTAACTTCAACTACCTTGTAAACCCATCTGCGTCATTATTAGACGCCATGAGACCGATGACGTCTACATGAAGGTGACATTTTGGGTGGATGGTTAGACACTTACTGTTGCCATGACGATGTTTCAAATGATAGTTTTAACCCAAACCAAGTGTTTTTTTGTGCCTAAACCCTAAGCAGACCACAGCAGTCGCCCTGAGGGTGTAATATAGCTTCAGATGGGTTTACAGAGGTGACGAAGCGTCCAGGTTGGACTGACACGTGGTTGGTTTGGGAGTTTAAGTCTTTTTGAATAACAAATGAAGATACAGTAAATATGAACGTCAGCAGACCAGTTTACCTTCAGTTGAAGAGAGAGTTTACCTGAAAGGACGAGGTCTGGTGTTTATGTAAGAATCCTTGGTGCAGCTGGATTCCTCTTAAAATAGTCACAAAGAACAACAGAGGAATAATAATAAATAATAAAATAAAAGTAGTTCAGACTTGTTTTTGCTTTTGCTTGTTTTTGTCTCGATGTGTCTGCAGAACGTTCAAGAATTCCTGCTGGAGGGACACGGACCGCCGAAGAGCCACAGGTAGAGAGAGAGAGTGTGTGTGTGTGTGTGTGTGTGTGTGTGTGCATGAAAACACATAAGTACTACACACACAGATACACACGAGCAATATTTAGCTCCTCTAACTTAAACTCAGATTCAGAGAGCCACTAATTGACAGCCTGCTGATTGGCGGCTATGCTAATGAGTCAGACTAATGAAGATCAGCAGATAAGCTGGTTGCCCTTAGCAACCACCAGCATCTTACTGTTTGGGGATTTATATCAGTGTGTGTGTGTGTACTTGTGTATTGATTTGTGTGTCATTTGTACATTGTGTATGTGTGTGTGTGTCTGTGGGTGTTTGTGTTACTCACACTGTGGTGACAAACCTTAAATTATTACAGTTTAGGGTGAAGACTCGGTTTAAAGCAGTGGTGGGCAAATAGCGGCCCGCGGGCCAAATCCGGCCCTCCAATAATAACATTGGGCCCCATAATGAAAGCTGAAGTTTCATAGATGACATCAAATGTTTTCTATGACTCTGTAAACAACCTCGTAGCATCTTATAAACCCACCAGATGAATAATGCAGGTAAACATCATGATTACGTCGTTCTGAGCAGAACAGATTTGTGAAGCGGCTCACTGTTTACTGTCTGTGGAAAAGGTCTCAATTACATTTATCTACTCGTAGTAACACAGGGGAGATGTTTATGTTTATGAGTAATTCTTTGCCAGATGAGTATTAACGTAAGCTGCTGTCACTCTGTGAGTCCTCACTTCCTGTTGGGAATTATGACAAAGATACAACCCTGAAATAAAGAAAGAAAGAAAGAAAGAAACAAAACATATTAACAACAGTTTTTCCATCACACGGCACAGCAGGTAAAAGAAGTTGTTTACCTGTTGGAGAAGTAAGAGCCTGTTGTCTGCAGCTCTTCATCCATCATCATCATCACTGTGGCTGTTTCTGCTTGTACTCTTCCTCCCTGCACTGAACAAACAGCTCAGTATGTCTCCACATCTTATTGTAGCTCCGCTAACGAAGCTCCAGCTAACTCGTGTGGTTATAACCAAAAGTTATTCCACGCTGCGAGGTTGTCATGGAGACGTATATCATCACATGTTGGCTCGGCGCGGCTAAAGTTGACCAACCCGGACTAACGGGAAAAACCCCTAAATGTGATGTGTCTTCTGAACTGATGGAAACACGAGTGTGTGCGTTTGAGTTAGCGTAGCATATAGCATAATCTGACTGTAAACATGAACACTACACACATTTCTACAGATTAACTTGAGTCCCCAGAAGATAAATTATCACAGTTTTAGGGTGAAGACTTGGTTTATTGTTAGGGTTCATCTGGACGGAAACACAACGGTGTGTGTGTGTCATATGAGGTCATTTGTGCAGCGTGTGTGTTACCTTATGTGAACAATATGTGATAGTGTGTGTATACAGTGGTGTGTGTGTGTGTGTGTGTGTGTGTGTGTGTGTGAGTGTGTGTGAGACCCCGACACCTTTGTGGTAGTCACATAATGAGAGATCCTGCAGAGAGCCGAGCCCATTAGTCCAGGTTACACACACACACACACTCTTAGTGGTCCACCTTGACCCACTTCAGTCCAGGTAGGACAGCAGTTATCACCTGTTAATGGACGCCCGCAGAGCGAAGCGGCGAGGCGGCAGCGGCGGCGTTACGAAACGTTGCGTCCTGCGGTGAGACTGTGAGGTCAGACTGAGCCGTTATCATCGACTCAGAGACCAGAGACGAGTCAGAAGTCTGCAGGAGACACAAACTCTGGATTTTGTTATTCCAGCAATAATATCAGAGGACGATCGTAGTCGTGATTTTAAAAAACGATGTTGATTTGAGGCTGGAAACAAGAAAAGTCTGATGTTTTGTTGACAACCTCCTTCCTTCGTGGACTTTATCGCTCTATAATGACGTCGCCTGATTTCCTCCTTTTGCTCTCGTTATCACTGCGTCCACTAGAGGGCGCCGTCACTGCCACAATATAAATAAACATGTTGCTTTAAGGAAGTCGATGAAACAACTGATTCTGACGGTTTTCTTTGCGTCGCAGGACGGTGTCAGAATTAAAGAAGGAAGGAAAAGAATAAAAGGAATGAAGGAAGTAAAATAATAATGATATTAGTGTTATCTGGTGGTGGAGGTCTTTCTGTCTGTCTTTGCTTTTGTCCTCCTGACTTCTGTTCCTCCTTATTCTTATCCCAGTCGAACCTTTTCCTCCTTTCTTTCTTCCTTCTTTTTTTTTCTTCCTATATCTTTCCTTTCTTTATTTTTTATCCTTGTTTGTGTCCATTTTTTCCTTTTAGTCCTCCCTTCTTTCCTCAAACGTTTCTTTCTTTCTTCCTTGATTCCTTTTATCTTTCCCTTCCATCTTTTATTCAGTTTTTTTAACTAACGTCTTTCTTTGTTTTATTTTCTCCTTCTTTCTATTTCTCCTTGTTTCACTCCTTTCTTTCTTTCTTTATATCATTTCTTTCTTTCATCCCTTCCTAATTTTTTTGAAGAATCTGAAAACCTGAGGACTTGAGGATTTTTTAATTAAATGTTTAAATACTTAATACTTTGGGTAATTAAGTACATTTTCGTAATGCCAGTTGTTTACTTGTATATAGAACAGATTCTTGTTGAGTTTTGTTTTGGTTCGTGAAACGTAACACGGAGTCATCAGCACCTTCCGGCCAGTTGAGTAAGTCTGATTCTGTAAATTAGGTCAATCGGCCATGTTATTAAGTCACTCAGCTATGACACCTCCCGCCTGCTTTCCTTTTATCTTAGATCAGGTCAGTGGGACACCTCCGCTGGTCTTTCATAACCCAGGGACCCCCTGCTCCCGTTTCCTCTTTTGATTCACCTGTCGATGTGTTTCTAGGCCAGTCGTAAGCACAGATGTAATCTGGACAGTCGATCGGTTTCATTGAGGGTTGCAGACATGAGGCGTCCTGTCCTCTGACACAAATAAACGGCTGCCCATTCACTCCCAGGTAGTGACGTTTTTGATCATTACTGTAAATACATTAGTCATCCGGACTGCAGCACCATAATAAAGAAAGAGAACAAGAAAATTTCCCTCCGGAGAGACGGAGCAGGAAATTTCATTGCGGAGTTAATAAGTTCAGTAGCTGTGAAAGAAGAGAGGAAGCTTTGGCTCCAGAAACAAAATAATAAAGTCTGTGTTTTGGAACAAAGATTGTGTTTTCTTCTGGGAGTGAACTGGTGAGTGTGAACATGCTCGGATCTGAGCTGCAACCATGGTGACGTGGTCACTTCAGCAGCTTCAGACTGTGTTTTTTAGCTCAGTCGATCATTCAAACAAGTGGAGGTGTGAGTTTGTTCAACAGGCTGTGACGAGCTGCACATACCTGCAATCAAAATCATATTTTTTTAACATCTTTGTCTCTGAAACTCAGCAGGATTCATTCATAAAAATCAAAATTTCATAACAATCCATCAAATTACTGTTGATATATCTACCATCCCTGGAGCCGTGCAGCTTGTGTGGTTGTGAGTAATTGTGGAAACCTGAGGCCAGATCAGTGAGGGCATGGACCTCCATTATGGCTCCATCTGTGGCTTTTTGTAGTTTTTTCACTGCTGACTCATCGTGCTCATCTGTTTGCAGCTCCGGAGACGTTAAAGTCGGAGCGTCGCCTCAAGGCCTCCCTCTTCGCTACAAGAAGAGTCCCTGGACGGCGGCCACGCTCGCCCAGGAGGCGAAGGAGCTCACAAGGACTGTCAGAGCCATCCTGGAGGTCGACTGTAAGTGATCTCTGCTGGGCTCCTCCGTGCATGCAGGTCTGCATCTCCTCCTCCTCCTCCTCCTCCTCCTCCTCTTCTTCTTCCTCTGTTTCTGTGCCGCCCTGCATGCGACTCCCGCCGGATGAAGCTGAAACCAAACTAATCCTGCCAACCTGCTGTTGTGAGTGACTGTCCTCCCCGTTTCAGTGCTGACCTTCTAGAGGACCCGACTGTAGGACAACAAAGTCAGCAAGGCTCTGAGACGTCAGCAGGAAGTCGACAGCCGAACGCTCTCTTCCCTGACAACTCCTCATCTCCTTCGTACCTGCTAGCAATGGACTCGTCTTAAATCTGCATGACATACTGTTTTGTTTCTGTGAAGCAGTTCTTGAATAGTCAGTAAAAACGGTGGTTTCATTCCAGTGTTTTAACCCGCATATGGAAAAGAAACACTTTCTTTTTGGAACTTTTGAAACAAATTTTAGCAAACGCTTGTTAGCCGAGCTAGCCTGAAGACACTGCTTGTAATTTTAATCTGTTCTACGATCAGACAGTTCATCTATTGAGAAGCAGTTTTCTGAGTTTTACTGTTTAAAGTTTATTAAAATAAGACTAAAGTAACACTTTTGTGATATGCGGGTTAATGCGCTGGAGGAAGACCACTGTGAAGCTGATGGACTACATGAACGTTTTGAAGTTTTGCCCATTGGTATCATCATTATTTACGTGATGAGTAACGGCACCAAAACCACCTGTCCGCCCGCTAAAGATTTAACTTACAGGATGTTAAAAAAATAACTTACTATTTTCTAAATGTGTAAATGTGTCCCTTCAGCTCTACAAAGCTTTTGAGTCTATTTTTATCATTGTTTTAGATGTTAGCTGGTGACGAAAGCAGAACACCGAAGAGCTAAAGAGCCAGATATAATTCTCAGGAGCTGGTTGAGACCAAACTAGAGCTAAAAAGTAGGGATGCACGATATTGGAGTTTTTGCCGATATCCGATATGCTGATATTTCCAACTCATTGTGGCTGATTCAGACCTGCTGCTTCTTCCCACTTATACTTTGAATAACAAACAGGGGCTCAGTGCTCTGGTTGGATCCACATGGAGGCTACTGTTAGCTGACAGGCTAGCGGCTAGCGGAGCGTTAGCCGCAGCATGACCGGAGGGAAGCACAGCCAGTTAGCCTTCGCTAGCCTCTCAGCTAACGTTAACCTCTGCTCTCCACATGGAGTACTGAGCCCCGGTTTGTTATCCAGGTTAAAGTGGGAAGAAGCAGCAGGTCTGACGGGCAGCTTGAGTGAAGTGGAGCCTGCGAAGGAAACACCGGGACCGTCAGGGGAAGCACAGTCAGGCGGCAGAGGAGAAGGCAACATATCGGTCTCTCATAATCGGCAGAATTTGCCGATGCCGATATTTCATTTTAGAGCTTTTATCAGCCGATACCGATGACGTGCCGATAATATCGTGAATCCCTACTAAAAAGAGAGTGAAAATTGGACTTAGATACGTCAGGTGGATACAAACAGGACTCCAGTGGGAAGCTAGATGTGAAAGTACGTAGCTGTTTGCTAACTTGTTAGCCACAGCAACTTTTAAATATGTCAATGTTGTGTTTTCAGCTTGTTCAGTTGCTTGCAAGTGGCCAAAAGAGATACTTGGGAGAATGGCAGTCACCTTCACTTAGCCACCAAGCTACTTACGGCTAAAAGTGTTAGCATTCATTATAAAATATCTAAAATGGTGCCAACACTTGTTACCTCGTAGATAAAGTGTTCAATGGACAAAACTCCCAAAACGTTGGTGTAGTCCTTTAAATTGTACCCAACCTCTGTCTCTGTAGCATCAATAAATACCTTAATTTAACAAACAATATACAACTGAAACGTCACAATATCATATGATTTCCATTTACTGTAGCTAACACTCGCTTCCGGAACGAGTTCATACAGTTAGAGCTAACAGCTTACCGTAGCTTTCTGTCTGTCTCACTACTCTCTGTTATCTGATCAATGTTTAGCTTCGCGTTTGAGTGGCTGAACGCTCGTGTTTGTGCAGTAGATTAGCCAGCGAAACAAAGCTTAGAAGCAGCATCAAACAGTACGGAAGGAGAGAAATCCTGAAAAAAACTCAATTCACCTGCAAAACATGAGGGTCAGGAGGGACGAAGGCCGACGATGAAGGAGCCGCAAAAATTCATGATGATTAAAAAGGGCGGTTCCAGCCTGGTGGGACACTTGAGACGCTTTTATCATGTTTGGAGGTGTTTGCTGTATATCCTTTGTCTTTTTCAGTAAATCATCTGAAACATAAATATCATAAGTTCTTTGTAAAGAGGAGCAGCTGTCTGAAGCTCAAACTGTGTCAAATCTACTTTTCATTTTATTGTTTTATGTCACAGACTAGTTGCTGGAAGAGTCTTCATTTGGTTTGTCAGCGATAAGATAACATTTTATGAAACCCTGTGGGGGAAATTCAGGTGTTACAGCAGCTGAGTCTGAATAAATATACTACATAGATAAAACTAAAAAATATAATAATATGTAGAATAAAATAAAGAATATGGTTTGATCAACTGGGCTGTGATGGATGTAACGGAAGTACAAGAATGATGAAACTTTCATGGAGAATGTGTTGGCGCTTGTTTGAGAAGCAAAAACTCGTGAAGAAAAGGTTATTTTTGCATTATTTTGTTCAGAACTTGCATTAAAAACCACTTGTTGGTTGTCAGAAAACCAAACAGACAACAAACAGTGAGGGTGCTGTGAAACATCAATAAAATTATATCAATTGTTGTATTAAAATCTCTTTGCTATTCATTTTAATTCAGTCCCTGCTCTCAGTTGTAGCATCTAATTACAGAATAGTTTTATCTGCAGCAACATAAAGCTGCACAGTATGTAGTTAAGCTAGTTAGCTAGCTTGTTTAGTTAAGCTAGAACCTGCTTAGATCGGTCCTTTAAAGGTGCAGTGGAACAGATTTGGAAAAAATGGAATATAATATTCATAAGTGTTTTAATTAGTGTATAATCACCTGAAAATAAGAATTGTTGTGTCTTTGTTGCCTTAGAATGAGCCCTTTATATCTACATGGAGAGTGGAGCCCAACCGTAGTCCTGGTTGTTGTCAGTGAGTAGTTTAACAGGCCAGGAAGAGTGGAGTATTTCCAGTAAATACACAAAGCCAAGATGCAGTTCAGGGACTCTTGTTCGTGGTTTAGAAGGCCTTGAAGATGAACAATTTTAATTGAATATCCGGGAACACTGGGAGGATGGAGTGTTTTCAGCAAATGAATCCAGAAAATGGGCAGTTCAAAAGGACATGTTTCCATACAAAACACAGAGCCTGTTGTTAGTTCAGGAGATCTGGGGATATGTAGAATATCTTTGCATAATGTACAGTTAAAAACTCCTTATTTATCTTCTACTGGTCCTTTATGCAGCCCCTCAGTTCAGCCTCTGTCTGAAACAGGCCGTTTTACTTCCTGTCTCTTTAAGGCCCCGCCTCCCGATGAGCCCACTCTGTTCTGATTGGTCAGATTCAGCTATGTAAACAAATTATAGTAGCAGGATTTCACTTCTTCTTCTCCTTCTTTACTCCAAATGTCAACCTCTCAAATTCATCTGTACATGTTGGAGCTGAATCACATTTGACATATGAGAGTGAACAACACATGGAAAGACCTTAGCAACCACCTTAGCAACCACCTTAGCAACCAAGGCTACAGAACGGATGGATGACCATTTGTGGTCATGTGCGAACACTGCAGGGTTTCTGTGGGTCTTAAAAAGTTTTAAAAAAGAATTTAAGAGGCGGTAACGTTAGTTATAAAATGTTTATGTATCTGATGGCTGTCTGGAGACGTTATGCGCCTATAAATGACATTTATCTTTGATTAGTTAATCCATGCATCCAATTTCTGCTCCTTATCCGGGTCCAAGGTTGCCTTAATATAATTGATTAAAATGATTAGAAATGATTATACACTGCTAGAAAATGTTGAAAAAAGTGATATAATAATAAATAATGATGGTTTACCATCATACTTTCATACTGATTGGGAAACAGGTGTTCACTTGAATTCTATGTGGAATCAAAAAGGTCTTAAAAAGTCTTAAATGTAACTTGGTGAATCCTGCAGAAACGCTGCCTGATGTCATCATGAGGAGGAAGTAGAGGTGACTTTGCAAATGAAGCGTTTACAGCAGGCTGAAGCCCTGATGTTTGACTTGCAGGCAGCATTTCTACACATGTTCACCTCAAGTTTTGGAACTTTGACCTTGTTAAACATCCAACATCAGAACAAGATATATCGTATCCTCAAATAAAAGATGGTTGTCAATAAGAGCTGGGTCTCCGATAATGGATAGGGGTGTCGTCAACGTGAAAACACTAGTGCTTGTTATATAATGTGCAAGCCAGTTAAGCATAAATAGTAAGCATTTTTTTAGCAACACTACATGATCATAGGTAACCAGGGTAACCAGGGTAACCAGGGTAACTTGGCTAAGCCGGTGACCATACATCTATGAGCGTGCTACCAACATGCACAACAGCTAAGTGTTGCACTGCTAAAACATTCCTAGAATTATTGTTCCGCACGTCGAAGTGGATTATAGTAACATGCAGTAACAAAAGATTAACAGAGCAAACAGAACAAGATCAGAAAACAAGGAGACCTTCTACTAAAATATGAGCAAATATACTGATCAAACAGAGGGAATTAGAAATAAAGGCCTCTCTCTAATATAAGCCTGCTTCCAATAAAGGCCTGATGTTGAGGTAAATAAAGGCCAGAATCACGAAAAGCAGAACATGTCCCCTTTAAAGTCTCAGCATAGTTTATTTTTAATGTGTGTACAGAAGCAGTGAAATATTACTGAATGTATTTTTTGTTGTTGTAGGTTGTCATGGGGTTGTATTCAGGCAGCAGGATGTGGGTTTTTGACACAGTCACCTAATTTCCCTCCATCAGAGCGGCGGTGGGAGGATGTGGGCGCAGTTACATAATTAACAGCAGTGATTCAGGATCACAGGCTGCGATCAGAGTCGCCCTCCATCTTTCCCAATGTCCTGTTAGACATGATGAAGAGAAAAACCAACTCACACACACACACACACACACTCAGAGAGAGAGAGAGAGGTAGGTCAATCCCATCCAGGTCTCACAGCTCGTGTACGTCTGGGGCTCATGTTCATCACGGCGCCGGTTGCCTGGATACGTGTTATCCTTTAAATTGTAAAGCTTCAGACTGCAGGACACTTTGTCTTCTCCTTATTGCCAGTTTATTCACACACACACACACACACACACACACACAGTTTGTCCAGACAGATTGCACAATAAACAAGCAGCATCAGACACATCCAGTTCATTCATTTGTTGTGTGTGTGCTGCAACTTGGACACTGTTACCGTGACAACCAGTTACATTCATGCACATATCAAAATACATTTTGAGGCTAATGATGACGGTTTTTCTTCATCAAACACTTTCACAGCCGATGTTTTTTTTTTGTAATGTTACACAATCTGAACCTCTGAAGTCACAGCTTTCAGCAGCTTCTACTTATAACCTTTTATTTTATTTTTTATGAATGACTCATCACTTCTAACATTTAGAAACAAGTGGATTCAACCTGCAGATTCTGACCTTTAAAAGGTTTATTTTAGTCTTTTATGCAAAGTAGAAACAGCTTTTTCTCTCAGATCTAAATGAAAAAAATACAAATGTTGGAGTAAAAGCTGCAGAGTGCATCTCTACAGGGCTTATAAAATAGATGAAAATGATGTTTTAAGGTGATAAATATGATGCAAATGTCCCTTAAAAAACTTCAGAATCACAACATAATCTCTACATAGATTCAGTCTCCTTTAAATGTGTACGTGTACATTTATTGCCACAAACTTTCTTTAATTTGCAAAACTAGGATGCAGGTTAGCCAAATAAATATCTTTAAAAGATACAGTATGAGCTTTATAATAGATTAGAAATATTTAAAACAGATATTTAAAGACAGATACGTCTGGTGTTATTCTATTTTTGTCTAATTGTCCACAAAGAAAAGAAGAAATATATAGAATAATATTATAGGAAAGATACAACAAAGATTCAACATAAAAAGGAGGTAAGTTTACAGTTTCAAGCCTCTGAGGAGTCAGGAAACATCTTTTATATCTCTGCTCCACATTCTTAATTCTGAGCCTTAACTTGTGGCTTTAAAACATCATGTGAGAGGAAATCTGTTGTTTAACCTTCCTGTTTCACCTCCACTTCACCTCAGTCTGTATGAAAGAGCTTTGAAAGAGCTTTTCAGGGTATAAAATTAGGAGGTTTTTGTTCCTGAGTGAAAGTAAACCAAACAATAAATCCTTCAACTGATAAAATAGATTGTTTGTACAGTCGTTGCCTTTCAAAACCCGTCGACTGTCAGAAGGAAACAGGAAGTGAACAGAAGTCTTTCATGTCAAAGTCCAACATTTTGTTGCCTTTTTGTCCACTCTGACCTCCTCCTGTCTCAAAGTAAAATGACCTGGATAATGTCAGAGATAAAAACTTAACCATTCATCCACCAGCTGGACTGTAAACTGAATAAACCTTCTGAACTCTGCTACCTCCGAAGACATAAATAATGCAGAATATTGAACATGGTGTGATTGGTAGGCTGAATGAAACACACTGTCAGTGAATAATGTGTTTGGCTCGTAGTGATGAACCTACAGAGAATCATCAGTGACTCTGCAGCTTTATAGTGAGTTTCAGCTCATTGTTTATCTGTCCGGCTGCAACTTTACTGTTCTGCTTCACTCTCAGCGTCTCATAGCGTCGATTTCAGAATAAAAGCTGTAAAAAGTCGCTGAACACTACCTGCTAACAGACACAGTTAGCTGTAGACTAGCTGGTGAACATAGTGGAGCATTATTCATTCATTGATCAATTTAAACAAGACGTTATAACACGATTAACTAAATTATACATTTTAAAACTTAAAGTACAAAAAGTTTTGAGTCTTTCTAAACATGAAACTATATATTTGTGAGGTGTTTTAAAATATCTTCAGAGGCTTCATGTGGCAGTTTTAGCATAACTGACGTTTGATTCTTCTCATTTTAACACTAAAGAATCATGAACTCGTGGTGTATCTGCAGTTAAATTATCATTTCATTATTAAAACTGTTCGGTTCTCTTCATTCTACATTCAACCAAACTGCACTAATGCAACCAAAACACTTCATCAGCATCTCAGGATCAACTCTGACAGCAGGTGGTGTTACAGTATATACTCAAAAAGAACAGCACTCGTCTATCACATGGATTGTGTTACTTAACGTTACTAAGGGCGTCTAACACATCCGGCTAAAAACTGCTTAACTTTGGTCATGACCAAGAAATATGGGTGTGGTTTCCAGTTTGTGGTTCATATTTTTCTCCAGGATACACTTTGTTGTTTTTTTGCAGGATCCAAAAGTATCTTGTTATAACTTTATATTTGAACTCCAAACCCGGTCTCACAATCAAATCAACACACAACACATCAAATAACACTTTCAAACACCAATTTAACGCCACATTTTTAACATTTTCACGTCTCATTTAATGCCGTTGGTTGGGTTTAGGCTCATAAACCACTCGGTTATGGGAAGATCATGGTTTGGGTGTCTGGTTGGTGGTCTTGAACAGTGCTCTCCTGCTGATTTTGCAACGTTTTGCTAATCCAACCAACACGCCTCCTCCTAATAAGCCAAAAATCACCTCATAAAATGAAAGACAGTCGTATTTTGTATCGTCTGCACACAATCTGAAAGTACAAAGTCGTGTTATTTGTAGCAGATTGATGAGAACAGGCTCATCAAACGTTCCTCTCTACCTGATAATATCTATATCTAATGATATATATGTGTTCTCTTCCATTAGTAAAATTAATTTACAGTCATTTTGTGCCATGTTTTGTTTTTTTAACACAGTAGTCTGTGAACATGTGGAGGTTTGGAGGTGATGGAGAGTTCATGAGTTATGAAAGATGAGTTTTGTGTCAAAGCGATGGAAAAAGTGCTGACTGTGTGAAGAACTTCGAAAAAGGGAACTCAGTCTTGCAAAATATGTTTCCGACTTATCCTACTTATAGGGACATGTTTCAGATTCGAGACCAGTTAACTGGGGACAGCTTGTGCAACTGGGGACAAAAGCTGTGATCCCAGTTGGGAAGAAGCTGATCTTTGGGTCAGAGGTGAAAGTTACAGTCAGGTTAAAGTCTCCAGGAAATGAATGTGAGTTTGTGCAACGTCTCCTAAAGTGACCCAAGTAAAAGTGTGTGTGTGATGTTAATCTAGAGTGTGTGTTAGCGTGTGTGCGTGCACGTGGGTTTATGTGTTGAGACGAGTTTATTTAAAAAAACACAGTTAATACACCAGAAATCCAAAGTGCTTCACATGATATGAAAGAATAAACAAACAATAAAAATAAAAACTAAAAGAAGCAAATTAAAGTAAAACAACAGTAAAATACATAAAATTAGATAAAAAATGGAATTAAAAGTCATGACAAACAGTTTAGATTTAAACTGGTTTAAACTGGTTTAACTGGGTCTATATGAGATCTTCATGTAGAGTCGAGACAGTAAATATTTGGACAGTTGCACATTTTTTCAACTCTTAGAAATGACATTAATAAACTAAATATTAAAAAACTGACATCATTACATTTATAAATGTGTCTGTGGTCGGAGGTCAGAGGTCAGGGTGCATGGGGGGCTACGAGGGTTCACATCCTGAGTCCTGTGTGTGTGTTCAGGTTCGGTTCAGGTTGGTGAAAGATGCTTGTTGAGCTTTAATCACTGCAGACTGTTTTCTGTATTAAACAGAGACGATGACCTTTCTCTGACCTGAACCCAGAGCTGCTGGTTCAGTTTCTACTAGCAGAGATTTTACTGGATTATTGGATATTTTGTTGGTAGGTATGTTGTCTCTGAGCATTTTGCAACTTAAATACATTAACAACATGTTGACAGCGTTCAGCAGCGTTACATTTCCAGCAGAATGTATCTGCTGTTTGCAGTTTAGATGTTTATGAACATAATTTCTAGGAGACGAGGTCGTTTGTTTTTGTTCTTCAGGCTTTGTGCTTCAGTACGTTCAGTTTGAAATAAAGTAACAGATAAAACATTAAAGCGCCGAGTCTCAGCTTTCATTTGAGTAAGTTTACATCAATAAAGAAAGGAATGTGTAAGAGACAAACAGCAGGACTTTTAATACATAGTGAACAAAGTTTAGGGGCCAAAAGTAATTGGACACTTGGCAGCTGTGTTTCAATGTTACAGAGTTCACACATGGATCAGAGCTGACTGACAGTTGAGATTGACGGTCAAATATGAGGAGTAAAGAGATGACGATGCTTGTGAGGAAGATTATAAAACAGCTGAAAACAAAGCAAAACTCTATCAGAGATGTCAAAGGTTGCAGGTGAACACAAGAAAACAAGAAAATGAGCTGATAGAGCGAGAATCAAAAGACCTTTATGACAGAACAGCAAGTCAACAACGTTCAAGACTGTAGTTTGTTCCAAATGTGAGCAGGAACCACATGAAGACCAGAACCAGAACCAGAACCAGAGAGGAAGATCTGAGATGAACCATTCAGAGATTTAGCAGACAGTGTAGATCTGAGAACTGTTTTAATGAGCTTAATTAGTCTTTCATAGTTTAATGTGTTTGTATTCTTCATGTTGTCCACACAATATAAATATCAATCATTTCATTTTAAGGTAAAGACTTGGTTTCAGTTTCTAGTTATGGTTTGGTTCATCTCCTGGAGATTAATGAGCAATACCTCCTCAATGACCTCCTCTCGTCTTCTCTTGTCTTACTTACTTCCGTGACTGGAAAGCTGCGTCCCAGATATTCAGGTTTTCCAGGAACCTTCGGATTCCTGTCGGTGACCTGATCGTTACTCAACAGGTCATCGTGTCTTCGTCTTTTGACAGACGTGTTTTCTCCACCTGACACCGTCCTCTTGTCCCTTCGTCCCCTCATGTCAACACTCAGACTGACAGGGTGAAACCCGGTCTGAGCTTCACGGTTTTGTATTCACGCCGACACAAAGCGGCTTCCCGTCTCTCGGATCCTGTGTCTTTGTTCCATTGTCGTGCTCGTGTACATACATGAAGATTATTGTGATGAGCAGCTTTCCTGTGGACAGATGGGATCCGGGTCACGGATGCTGAGAGAGTGTGTGGCGACAATTAGAAGCTCATTTAATACAAGTTTTAACAACATCTATCATCTTATTAAAGTACTTTCGCTCAGGTTATTAGAGATCTGGAGGATTTGTTGGATCCAGAACACATGTCATAGCATGTCATCAGTCATGAGGCCCCCGGTCACTGATACAGCGTTCACCACAATCCCTCTTTTCTCCAGACGTGTGAAATGTTTGGTGTCAGTTAACGAGCTGAAGTCCGCAGGGCAGCGTGTGAAACTTTTGCCTCTTTTGTTCCGCTCGCTTGTTCGTACAGTGAGTGGAGAGATCTGTGGAAAAGTACAGTAAAGTCGCTCTGAGAGAGTCAGAGGAGAATAAAAACAGGCTGGATGGAAACGAGATATTTGTTAAAAGAGTGTTTGGTGATCTGCTGGCCTGATTATGTCTGTTTGTCTCCCAGTAAAGATACATGTGATCCAAGCTGGTTCCACGTTAAACATGAGATCTTCTGAAAGGTTTGATGGGTTTTCTTTTTTTCTCCTGCAGGTCTTCCTTACGGCTGGGAGGAGGCTTACACTGCAGACGGAGTCAAATACTACATTAAGTAAGAAGAATCACACGTTTTACAACAAACCAACCCGGTCGCCAGAAGAAAACGTTGAAGGCATTGAATGTTTCTGCAAACCACAGAAACGTGAATTACGTATCATATCAACATTTCTACCCGTTGAATAATGATGGTTTATGGTGTGACAACGCTGTGGTTAAGGTCTGGTTAGGGTTAGGGGAAAGATCATGGTTTGGGTTAAAACGGCCGACGTCTCACTAAAAACACCTGCTTTTGTCGGTTGAAGCGGACATTGGTTTTGGTTTTGAGGTGGTCTCGAACCGTGTCGATCATGATTTCCAACTCGCTGCCAAGAAACTCACTAACCATCCACCTGCTCCTCCTCCTCCTATACAGGAAAGATCATATAGATCACATGTGAACTACATCACTTTAGAAATGTTGATATGCTATGTATCTCACATGTTGAAACGTAGATATTCAATGTTTCTGTGGTTCGCAGAACGTTTTATTCTGGCGACCAGGCTGAACAAACACATGATCACGACCAGATTAACCTGTTAGTGTAAAACTTTATTGTTTGCTCCCTATTAGAAATTAAAATATTAAAATGTAGATAAACCCAAAACAAACTAACTCCTCCCTCCTTGTTGTGCTACTTCACCAACAGTTTTCTGTTCGAGGTTTGTTTGTTTAGGAATGTGAGCACAATATATATAAACCATATCAGGACGCGCTGAAGTTCTTTGAGGAGTGAACAACGTTTAGAGGTCGTGATATGTAGCACAACGAGCTAGCAAAGCTGTAAACAGAGCTACGTTATCACGGTGGAAACTATTTTATCTTTTGTCACGACAGTCGTGAGATAAACAGCAGAAACTTGGTGTTCATGTTACACACGTATCCACCAGCAGCAATTCACGCCTGCATGGTTCACGTTGTGTTGCAGCAACAGTGAATGACACGGCTGCGTGTTTTCATGCAGAGCTGATGTCAGTCTGAACGTGACTTTAAATCAAATGACGAACAGCTGACTGAACGATGAATCTGAAGGTTTCGGTTTGACGGCTTTGATGAACTTTCACAACGTTATTAAAAGATTAAAACAAACTGAACTTTAATAATGATGTAGAAATGATAATGAGGAGTTCCCTCTACTCACTCATCACTGATTCATTTATCTTAACAGATGAGGATTAATGTTGTTTTATCCTGAAACAGTTTGCAGAAACATTAATCTTCATCTGTCATCTGTCATGTTAATCTGTAATCAGTTGCGGCTTTTCCACTTTTTTTTGATGTCTGCCTGCAAAACCAGCACCTTCCTAGAAAAGGTGATCCTTTCCCTCAGTTTCTTTTTAAATCCCTTCGCTGCATTAGAATATAAATCACTGCGTGTGTCACGGGAGAACCGTTCTCAGTCGTTGTTCCTGCAGATGTACTGAAGTCTGTTTCAGTGATTTATACCTTCATATGACTTGATTTACATCCTGGAATTAACAACATAACCTTAAATTAAAAACTAATGTAAGTAACAGTCAGATTTTTTGTTGTTTCCTGTGTTTTCTTTGACACATTACTCATATTTTCATCCTCGGGTCAACTGGGAAACTTCAGATGTCGTTTTCAGGGCAGTGAAATACTACAAACCTCCCTGTACTTCTTTCTCATGCTGGTGAAGTAGAAGCATGAGAGCAGTCAGCTGACTGAAGACTGAAACACACCACAGTCACACCACATCTACACACTCTGAGAGAACAGAAACATTCAGTCAGTCCGCTGATCAATAACTTGTTTCTGTTGTGACCCGTGACAGTCACATGACCCAGACGACGTCATGGAGCCTCCCTGTGACGAGCAGCGGCAGCGGTGGCGGCAGCGCCCCGGGGCCGCCTCCACCTCAGGAGACCTCAGAGGTGGAGGGAGAGCGGGAGGGAGAGGCGACGGACCGGAGGCCGAACCCGTCCATCGAGACGGAGATGTAGAAACCCGCAACCAGCAGCAGAGTCCTCCTACCGTCACTGTCATCAGCGTTACCATGGAAACATAATAAATTAAATGTGTACAGAAATGCATCTGTACAGAGAAAAATGTTCCCAGTACTCTAACAAAGAATTACAGTCATTAAAACGTTTAGTTTAACCTTTAGTAACCTTTCATTCAAACCTACAGAACTTTATTTAAACTTCTGCTGAAGATCCCAAAGTTTCAATAGAAACCAAATAATGTTTGTCAGGATGAAGTTTGTGGAAATGTTTCTTAAATAAACATCTGCAATAATTACATTTTTCCAAAAAAAGGTAGCACTTTATTTAGCATTTATAAGCAACATATAAACAATTAATAAATAGTTTATACATCACTCAATAATCAGTGGTGGGAAGTAATGAAGTACATTTACTGTATACGTACAGTTTTGAGGTACTTGTACTTTACTTGAGTATTTCCATATGATGCTACTTTATACTTCCACTCCACTACATTTATTTAACAGCTTTAGTTACTTTTCAGTTTAAAATCTTACGTGAAATAAGACAAACTTCTAAATGACGCTGTTTTATTTAAGATGAAACCAAACTTCACATGAAATCAGTTGTGTCTTCTTGTTCCAGACGTCTGTGAGTCGTTCGCTCCTTTAAACTCTGTTTCAAATATATAAAACCCAAACAGGTAAAACTTCAATATTTCACAAAAATGTAAAGATGAGAGAAAAAGTTCTTTAAATGAGTCCAAATGTATCAATCACAACTTTGTTTTTTCTTCTTTTCTACACAAATAATCATCTCAGACTCTTCTGAAGCCCTGAAGATCAAATAATAACAATAAAATGCTGCTTATACACTGATTCATCAGTATTAATAATGTACTTTATTAAACATATTTAACAGTAAATGTACCTGCTAATACTTCTGTACTTTTACTTAAGTAGGATTTTAAATGCAGGACTTCTACTAGTAATGGAGTATTTTTAAACTGTGTTATTGGTGTTTATTGGTATTTGAAGTAAAGGATCTGAATATTTCTTCCATCGCTGTCTATAATAAAGTTGTGAGTTGATATAAGAACATTTTTAAGTTTTGTGAAATCAAAACTCAAATGCTTGACAATATGAAGCCATGACATGAGGCTGAAAGGTCCTGTAGAAATCAAGTAAGTCGACCTTGAGTGAAGAATTTTTATGTAAAACTAGTTGGAAATAATATTTTACTGTTCAACATGTCTTTATAAGTTTTGAACACATTTACAAACAGATTATTTGTGTATAAACAGTCTCATACTGTGATATTAATCAGTTACACATCATAACTGTTGACAAATAAACACTTTAAATTGTTCTTTTATCTGCTTATAACTACATTACAGTGTGTTATAAACCATTTATTAATGTGGTAATAATAGTGTTTATATTCTGCTTATAAATATTATATTTGAAAGCAGAAAACCTTTTGCTGACATTTACTTGATGTTGTTCTCACCTCACACACCTGCTCCGAGTGTTTCTGAATAAATCTGCTGTAACTCGTCTGTGACTGAGTTTCTTTTGCTTTTAGCCACATTAGCTGAACAAAAACAGACTGTAAGGTCTGAGGCTGTTAGCACGCTAACATGCTAACATGTTGATGTTTAGCAGGTATGATGTTTACCATGTTCATTGTTTGGTTTAGTGTGTTAGCATGCTAACATGCTAACATGTTGATGTTTAGCAGGTATGATGTTTACCATGTTCATTGTTTGGTTTAGTGTGTTAGCATGCTAACATGCTAATACGTTGATGTTTAGCAGGTATGATGTTTACCATGTTCATTGTTTGGTTTCGTGTGTTAGCATGCTAACATGCTAATATGTTGATGTTTAGCAGGTATGATGTTTACCATGTTTAGTGTTTGGTTTGGTGTGTTAGCATGCTAATATTTGCTAATTAGCACTAAAAAGTACAGCTGAGGCTGATGGGAGTGTCATCAGGTTTTAGTTGATTTTGTTCATTTAGGTGTTTGTTCAAATCTATCGAGCATTTCAGGATATATTTTATGGTGGTGATAGTTTATTTGTAGATTATTAACAGGATCACATTTATGCTACGATATGAAGACCAAACAGGCAACTGTTTCATTCCCAGATTGTTATTTTTATATGTAAAACAGTCAAATCTAACTTCAACTTTTAAATTCACTTCAAAAATAAGAAAAAACAAAAAATTCTAAATACTAGAGGACATGTTATAAACGGCACTGTGGTGGTTTTCAACTGTAGATGGGTATTAAATGGATCATTGTGATGTCAGATGACAGTGATGCTGGATCGTCAACATATGCAGAATGCTCATTTAAAATATGAGAACAGCTGCATTTAGTAATTTGAGGGCGCTGATTATCACTAACCTGAGAGAAATATTTCTATAAAAAATGTAAAAAAAATAAGGCCTGGTTAGCCTTTTTCTCAAACTGGTTTTGGTTTAGCATGTTAGCATGCTAATATCTGCTAATTGGCACTAAACACAAAGTAAAGCTGAGGCTGAATTTTTTCAGTTGGAGGTATTTAGTCATGAATTAAATACTGAAAAATGAAACTTTGACTAGATGATAAGGATCACCAACATTATTACAGAGATAATAGAGATATTTCAGTCTGGACCAAAGTGGTGGACTGTAAACATCACCATCATTGCCAGCTAGCAGGGCTAAACACCACAGAAGAAGAAGTTTCAGTCTGTCTGGACTTTTCTCCTCAGTTTCAGCCTGCAGTGTCAACAGCCTTTTAGAAGAGTCTTTACAGTGTATTTTTATTCCCAGAGACAGGAAGTGTTTCTCAGAAGGTCTACATTCCTGCGTCTGAATTGTCTTCAAGGCCACAATGGAGCCTGAAGTCAAACTAACAAGAAGTGTTTTTCCTCTCAGCAGCAGCTCAAAGGTACAAGAACTGAAGAGTGATCAACATCTTTCCCATCTGATGGGAAGATAAGATGACGGAGCAGTTTGTTTTCTGCTTTAAACAATTTTAATTATAAAAACACCAAAACTAGAACGTGTAATATTCAAAATGTGGTTATAAAATCAGACTGTTATAACTTCATTATCTGACTTTTGATTCAGCTTGTAACCTTTAGAAGAAAAGTACAACAAAAACTGATTTAAATGTATAATATCATCACCTTCCTAAAATAAATTCAGGTTTCTCAGAAAACACAAAATAATCATCATGGTGTGCATGAACCCCGAGCTGCCACTTCACAACAGCCTACTATAATAATAAAAGTGAGATTTTCATTAAATAAAAACACAGAAGCAAAGAGGATCCTTATTTGTAATTTTTTAGTTATACACATAATTTCTGGCTGTTAGATTATAATATTCAAATCTTTCTTAATTAGATCAGGTAATGTGGAAAAAATGAGACAAAAACTGTAAATGAAATATTGTGTAAAAGGCAGAAAATAGTTAACAGAAAGCCTTAAAATCACCAGTAACAGCCACAGAATCTGGAACCTCTTTGCTAAATGCTAGCTCCATGGACTTTTTACGTTTTACTGACTAAAAAGACTGAATAACTACACAATATGATGATTTAGTGACACTCTTGACGTAGGCCGTTGTACTACAGGAGTAGAATCACATGATCTGTTCAACTGAGGATGGAGGTGATTTTACCAGCGGTGACATCATGAGGAGATGATTTAGGCCTTTATTTTATGTCTAAAAACGACTGGACCTGTTATGTATTTTGTTGAGTTGTGTACTTACATCAATGTTCAAACCCAGAGAAATCTGTGATTTTACTTGCAGCGTCGGAGGCGGGGCCTCGTTCATTCTTATGAAAGTTGCTCAGCGGCGCATGAAGCAGAAAAAAAATCAACTTCCCGGTATGAAAGTACCCGGATCTTCCACATTGTGCGGCCCATAGAGCGAGCGCACTAGTGACTGTCGCTGGCCGAGTCGGCTGCTTCTGGTTTAGCCCTCCGGCTAACATGAATGGTGATAAAACAATTCAATCATGCGGCTCTTCAAGGTTTCTGAAATGTGATCGGACTGAACGGATTTAATTCTGATAGAGAGACGAGTCATTTCACGGGCAGAAAAACGTATCCGCTGATTTACAGACGTTTCTTTCACAATGTAAGTCTGTGGGGAAAAGTCTTTTTAGGCCAGTGTGCATCACGTGACGTTGTAATTACACGGTTTGGCCGCTATGTCAAATTAGCTTCAAAGCCTGGCGCACTTCCTGTATCCAGGTCTCTTTATACATCCATGTTTTAATCAAGGTAACGGTCCTGTTGTATCCGCTCTGCGTCAGCGTTGTGATTATCCGCCAGAAACTGTCATAAATGTACTTTTTATCCAGTTTTAAGCTTTACAATAAAATTTTTAGACTTTTTTTTTTAAACTATATCTTTTAACTGGATGAAGGATTTTAGTCATTGGACGTCTGGATCTTAAGTTGAAATATATTTTTTTTCCCCACAGATATTTGTTTAGCAACACTAAAAACTGCAAATTCCTGTTAAATCAGCACCGATCATCTACCTGAACCTCCGTGTTTGCTGCCGGCGTATCAGTCATTGTCGGGATGCAGGTCGTCACTTTTTATGTTTTATATGAAGCTGAGAAACGTCAAAAATATTTAAAAAGAAAAGAAAAAATCAATTAGTGAGTGTTTGAGTTTGTCCTCAGCAGTGGTACTGTAGCAGATGCTGGTGTTATTATTGGACTATCACATGTTATGTCATAGATCGATACAGAAAACAACTCTCCCGCTGTGTTTCCATTACATGCGGGATTTTAAACCTCTTTGTTCTTCTGCTGACTGTTTGTCCTCAAAAGTAACAGAATAAACGTCTGTAATAATAAGATTATTCTACTGTTGAGCTGCAGGTGAAGACATCATCATCATCGAGGGAATCGTGTATTAAGCGCCCGTGTGTGTGTGTGTGTGTGAATGTGTGTGTGTGTGTGTGATGTGAATGGTAGTATTTATAGTGTGTGTGCGAGGGCTGGAGGTGGAAGGGCCGAGCCAATATTCTTCCTGCCCGGGGCTTCGAATATTGAGTTCCCTTCTCGCTAGCAAGTGCAGCTATAAATATCTGCTGCACTTGGAAACACTAATGACACACACACACACACACACACACCTAAACACAACCCTGCATCAGTCAGACTGTACGTTTTCAGTGATATTGTTTTTACTACCTGATATTTCTGATGATATTTCTCTTTGTTTCAGAGTCACAGATGCACAAAAAAACATCCGACTTTGTTGTAATCACAATTCGCTGAATGACGACAAGTTTTTCTGTCCTTAAATTATGAATCATTCCCTCAAATTAATAGTTTATGTGCTTTAAATACCACATCAGTCTCTTCCAGGATACAAAAAATACAGATTTTCTTGGGAGGACGAAGTAAAATTCATTACAAGAAGAAAGAACTCGCAACAAACCACATGTTAAATAATAAAACAAAAACAGTAAAGTAATCCTGCTGAATAAAAGTAATTAATAATTATAATAATAATAAGTTTATTTAGTGTAGCACCTTTCACAGAAATGAAATTCACAAAGTGCTTCACAGGAAAAAGAGTTGAAAATAAGAACCATAAAAACAAACATAGAGTTCAAATGAACACATGACATCACAAACACCAATCAGACGACTCAAGACGACACAAAAGCCAATTTAAAAAGATGAGTCGTCAATAGTTTTTTTTAATTAAGTTGCTTTGCCAAATGATGAAATGTAAATGTAAAATAGTAATTATTTACTGCAGAGACGCTGTAATAAAATATTAGTCATAATCTCTGTGAGTCAACGAGCTACGACGGAGATAGAAAAACATCAATGAAAGCAGAGACTTGTCACACAAACTTCTTTTTCATTTCACCTCCGTCGTGTATCATGGACGTAATAAGGAGAATATTTTCCCAGTCTGACTGTCCCTCCACCAGTCCACCAGATGCCCTTCAGGTGTCAGACTGGTCTGAGTGGGACAGATAAGAGAGGTTGCAGGTTATATTTAAGGATCACTGCATCGACTCTCGTAGGAACTCGTTTTTTTTAGTTCACATGCAGCTTTAATATGCAGCCGCTCACGTCTTTATCAACAGTGATATATAATGAAGTTTACTTTGTTCATGTGAGTTCTGGGATGGTTTGTGCATGTTTAAAGGTTGTATTTTCTGGTTTTCTGTTTGCTCTGATTCCCTCCTGTGCTCCCCATGTCCATCCTCCAGCCAATCAGCTCCCAGCCTGCCACCTGGTCCTTGTTGTTGTTTCATTGGTTCAGTTTGTATTGAAGTCCTGGTTCTCAGTTCAGTCTTGTTGGATCCTTTGTTCGGTCTGCTGTGTTTGTTCTGCGTTGATCAGTTCGGTTCAGTTCTTTGCTTGCATCAGTGCCTGCTGTCTCCTGCACTGATGAAATGTCAAACCAGTCGCTGTATTCTGTGTTGAGGGTCGTAGCAGCAGTCTCATGTCAGAGTTCAGCGTCCTGTTGTCATTAGTGTCCAAAGCTCCAAATCGGTCTCACAGTGAGATTTAAGACACGAACAAAGATTTCATCACATTTCTCTTCTGATTCTCAACTTTCATCTCAGACAACCAAAAATCACACAGATGAACGAGGCCTGAAGTGGCCGTCATCCCAACATACACTGTTATATGTTACTGTAACTGGATGAGTTCATTAAAAAGGCTTCTGTAACTGGTTTGACTACTGGTTTCTTGCTCTATAATAACGTCATCCTCTGGCCACTAGAGGACGCTGTAACGTGAATATAAACATATATTTTCTCTTATTTGCATTTTACGAGTTTGTCTAAATGTTTTTTTGCTTTTCTGACACGTTTTGTCTTCATCGTCTCGTGTTAACAGGACGCCCACACATAAGACTCTGCTCTCAGTGGACCAGCCTGAATAAATAGAAGTTGAATGAATGAATATACATTTATATACACAGTCTGACCTCCATTGATGCTCTCCATTTATCTGTTTTGCTTGTTCTCGTCTTGTAGAGGACGTCAAACACATTCAGTCAGTTTGAAGGAAGCGACAAAGACTTTTCCCTGTAACGTCTGTTTCTTCCTGATGTGCTGATGTGTGTTGAGTCAACACACATCATGGGGGAAAAAAGGCCGTTATATCCTGTAGAATATGTTCAAGGCCTCCCAAAACCAGAAGACCTGAAGTATATCCACATACCTTCAGAATAAAACCTTCTTAAATCCAAGTTGTCCCAAGTTCCTCTCAGGCTCTGTGTGTTTATATGTTTTAAGAAAATAACATCTCTATATATACATTTAGGGTTAAGACCTCCATTTCTGAATCCAAAGCTACATCGTCTGAGATCTTTGTGTTCATGTTGGTGCACACACACACTCACACACACACACATACACACATGCTCTTCGCTTGTGTCTGAGTGGAGACGTTACACAACCTGTAAAGCCTCTTTTCCTTCATTCAACCTGCAGAATTCGGAGGTCACAGACGGCATCGACAGCTCTGTGTCAGGATTGGATGAGAAACCCAAACAGATCTCCGTCTGTTTCCTGCAAGTCAACATCAGCGGTGACGAGTGTGAGGTGAACAGAAAAACCCCGACATGACTACAGTAACTGTACACGTTGTTTTATTTCAGCTCTTTGTGATGAGAGATCTGATTAATCGCCTTCTTGTTTCTATGACTCTAAATAGGTCTTGGCTCGCCGCGTTGAGTCTTAAGAGGTACCAGGAGGTCAACTCTCTGACTGAGCTCATTCAGCCCAGCTTTGGTTATGTAAATAATAATTTCAACCATGTAATGGTAAAAGACCGTTGCAAAGGCACACACACGCTCACATTGGGGATTACATGACCACGTCGTCGTCATTGTTTTCAGCACGATATAAAGGAAACTGACCCACAAAACAAGAGCTTCTGTGTAATTCAGGTCCTGAGGTATCAACTGTCCAAATGACCTCCTGAGCATGAATTAAAGACAAATCCCGTCTTTTCAGGAGGAAAATCCAATTTCCTCTTCTGGAAGTTTCACAGTAGATCTATTGTGGCTGAGACTCATGAATGATTGATAGAAAAACACTTATACATATATATACATATATATACATATACATACATATATATACACTGTATTTATTGGGACCAGCGTTAGCTTAAAGCTAATTTACATCTGCAGTCCCTAACAATTAAAACATATAACAGCATAATAACGGAACAAAGCAAAGACACACAGGACACATTATACATAATACAAAGCTACACACAACAGCACATCACACACACCATCAATGTCAACTAGAATATGAACATGAATCCATCCATCCATCACCATTTTTATTTTTATAAAGGACATGACATCAAAAAACACAAATTTGCTCACAATAAAACAGACCAATCAGGGGAAAGATGCATAAATGTAGTTTAATACTAGTCTCGGTCTGTTGCATAAATATGAAGACTGGTTTAATCTGAAGTAGGAAAGTTAGCTAAGCCTGAGGTGAGAGCTTTGTTGCTATGACAACAGTTTGTTGGCAACAGACGGTTAGAAGACACAAAGACGGAGGTATATTGATCGTTTTTTCCAACAAAAAAAAAGGCGAGAGAGGAGAAAATTTTTGAATCGGTGAGAGTGCAGCTGTCTGAGGACACGTCGCTGCTCCGTGCTAAAGAAAAGGAAGAGAAAGAGTCTTCAGGAACAGAAACAAACCGTTAGAGAGATACAATGATCACAAACTGGAGAAACTATCCTGCTGGCTGGAAAACTTTAAACCCTGCAACAGCTACAGGGAGTTTCCTGAACTCTGTGGGTGAAGCTGTCGGACTTCACAAATCCAGGGATTGTCTGCAGGGTCTCCACTGAGCTCAGCGAGATGCTTCCTTTATTGCCGTAGCAGGATTTCCAAATGTGGTTGGAACAAATAATGGTACACATGTAAGGCTGTAGGCCCCTTCTGTGGATGAACATGTATATGTCAACAGAAAGGGATACAGCAGCATAAATGTTCAAGCAATATGTGACGCCGAACTGTGGCTCGCTGAGCAGGATCAACCCACGACTCCAGGATCCTGCAGCCAGCAGGGACTTATTCTCCTGGGTGACTCTGATGATCCCCTCAAACCCTGGTTCCCTGCTCCTAAACCCAACACATCACAGTGAGGAAAGGTACAACCATGCTCACCACAAAACCAGAGATACAGCTGAGCGCATCGTTGGAGTACTGAAGAGGCGGCTCCATTGCCTCCATGGAGATCTTCAGATGTCACCAGCGAGGGTCTGCAAATCCATCTGTGCCTGTGTGTCCGTTCATAACATGGTGAGGTCCCAACCAAGTGTTTGGTAGCTGCGTCATGATTGAAGAAGTTAATCTAGTGTTCTAGTGAGAAGGATCCTGAGCCTGATGAGCCTGATCATTTACAGCAAGGAGCCGGTCGCTACATCCATGTACAAACGTATACGTATACGCCTACACACACACACACACACACGCACGCACACACACATATACACACACTCACACTCACACACACACACTAGCAACAAACATGTTAATCAGTGACTGGCTGATTTTACCTATTGATGTTACAATGTTACTATGTGACAAAAAAACACGACAGAGACGTGATGAAGATAGAAGAGAGATGTCACATGACAGAGAAGTGATCTAAGTCTGCTGTTATATGATATAAATATTCACTAAAGCAACAACTGTGGATTCATCCGCCACTGAAAATAGTCCCCAACAAAAAGACACAAACATGAAACTATATGAACCAACAAGCCGACTTCATCCTTCATGGTTAATTATTAATATCCATGTTATTAGACGTCATTGTTGCAGATGTATTTTATATGTAAAAGAGTCAAAAATTGATTAATTTAATTAAATAAAATCGGAGCAACTTTAGATCAGAGGATATTTTATCAGCTGGAACGATGAATGTTTGGGACGAACTGTAAACTCATGAGTCAGGTTCTGTTTGGCCCGGTCACCGCTCTGCAGGCGCGGCGAAGCCCTGTCCTACTTTCTGCCTCTCAGAGGTCGTCACAACATCGCCGTGCTTTAGCAACCGCTGTTGCTAAGGAAGTTTTAATGAGAGTGAGGCTGATAGGAGTTCGTCAAAGCTCCTCTCATCTCCTCCTCTCCTCTTCCTCTTCTCCTCCTTCTGTCCTCTCCCCTCCTTTCATTTATTCTCCTCTTCCTCTCCTCTTCCTCCCCCCTCCTCTCCTATCTCCTCCTCCTCTCTAGCAGGATTTGTTTTTCTCTCAGTTTGGAGCACATGAGGTTCAATGTGACCGGCCTGCAAAGGGGGAGGAGGGGAGGGAGGGGGGGGGAGGAGAGCAGGAGACGGAGGCCTCTCATTGGACAAAAGTAGGTCAAGCCGGCCCACTCATGTGACCCAGCATTCCTCTCTGCAGTGTGTGTGTGTGTGTGTGTGTGTGTGTGTGTGTGTGTGTGTGTGTGTGTGTGAGGTTTATTATAATTATCAGGACTTTTTTGCAGTTTAAAGTGAGTTTGGAATCATCATCATGTTAAAAAATAATGAAAATAAAACCACAATAAAAACACTCATAACCTGAGATAATGAATGAAATATTATGCAGAAAGGACACATGAGTTTAATGTATTAATGGAAAATTAACTATTTATCAGATTAAATGTTTCATCAAGTAGTATTTAGCTGCTTTTAGTGGGTTGAGGTCATTTTCCACTGAGTTTAAGGATCGTAGCAACACATCAGAGTTTATATTCTGCAGTTTCGACAAACTGAACTCTCGTTGGGTCTTTTATAGGCTGATTTTGACCTGGCTGGTAGGAAATAAGTTCATATTGGATGATTCTGCATTTCAACATTCAGTACAGATGAAGTAATGTCTCTGTGAGATGTAATGAAGTGTACTGTGTCCAACTTTCATGCAGGAGACTCGAGTTTGCATTTGTTTAAATATTATTAATAACAATGATAATAATATTACGTATTTGTAGCATCTTTCATGTAAAGATGCAGCTCACAAAGTCAAAGTTTGGCCAAAAACTAAAATGAAAATAAACAATAAGGTTAAAAAATGTTTGATCGTAATACAATAAAACATTAAAAATGATACCAGTAAAGTGACCACAAATTAAAATATTAACTGCAGCTATGAACCTAATCTTAAAGATCTGCCATGTGCAGATATTATAGGAAGCAAGACTCTGACCTCCGACTCCCGTCCAGGCCTCTGGACGTGCGTCTCGGCATTTGGGGTCAAAGTTCAGTTTGGTTGATCTTTGTAAGTTAAACCGGAGCAGAGCGCCTCGCTGTGGTTC
Organism: Thunnus albacares; assembly: GCF_914725855.1. Lineage (NCBI taxonomy): Eukaryota > Metazoa > Chordata > Actinopteri > Scombriformes > Scombridae > Thunnus > Thunnus albacares. Next base: position 26,171,354 of record NC_058125.1, on the reverse strand, counting down.
ACACCTTCTCTCTCTCTCCTCTGGAAATAAAGGCTCCGCTTTACACAACATCACGTTTCTGCTTTAAGGCACCTTCACGCTGTGATTCTGGGCTGTCTGAGATGAAAGTTGACAGATTCTGTATGAGAGAAACGTGGTGATCAAAACGATGCTACTAGATCTCACCGTCACGCTCGTCCACCTGACGGACGGTTTGGAGTTTTAGAGACAGAGTCAGAAATTTAGGACCAAGTTTTAGTTGCAGTGCAGTTTTTAGAATAAACACAAAAAACAAAATGATGGAGGTGAAACGAGAGAGAAGGTTTTGTGACTTTGCTGATGACGTGTCGTGAAAAAACACAAATGTGACTCAGAACATACAAAAATGGAAATATTTCAACTTTTTAAAAAACATTTTTGTGCAGCTGATACACTTCTGATACACAAATCAAAAACCACCATTGAAAAACACTTTTTTCTTCACATTTAATATCTCCATAAACAAACAGCGTGAAAAGAATAAAGTCTCTCTGCTGTCTGAGAGCTTCACTCTGGATTAACGACACGTTTATTAATGACTGATCTGTGGTTGGTAAAGAGGCTAATTATGAAAGGTCAGAATATGAACATGTAAGGGTTAAATATGTGTGTGAACAGCAGAGAGAGAGAGAGGGAGAGAGAGAGAGAGAGAGAGAGAGAGAGAGAGAGGCAGGAGGGGTGTGGAGGCAGAGAGGCGGGTTCTCGGTTTGACGTCAGCAGTCCCGGTGATCGGTCTGTCCGCGTCCTGCAGCCTGCAGCCCGGTCACTGCACGTCCCGGTTTATTCCAGCTCACCGCTTTTAATCTGAGGCTTTTTATTCTGTTTTATTTTACATTCATCCATGTGAGCTGCACAGGCGAGGACAGCCACCGCAACAGCTGATTTCCTTTTTTTTTTAAATACATATATTAATATATATTTTCTGTTTTTTTTTTTTTTTTCTTTTTTTGGTCTATTTTTGTGTGTGTTGATTTTTGTTTGATTGGACTCTCAATGCAAGGAGGCGCCATGGAGAAGATGTCCAGACATCACATCCCGTTAAATCCAAGTTTTCTGCCTCCAGCGACGCACGGAGTGTTGAAGTCTCTGCTGGAAAACCCGATGAAGCTGCCGCTGCATCATGAAGGTGAAGTTATCTGCGTTTTAAAGCTGCCAATACAGTCCTGTAACTGCTCATTTATTAGGCTGTGATTTAAAGTCGTGTTAAATACGCGCAGTGAGGAATCTGAGAGCTGTCAGAGCTCCAGACATTAAACCTGGACTGTGGTTGTTTAACTCTTCAGCTTCAGGCGAAAAACTTTTCATACCAGCATGTGTTGAGTTTCCTGCTTTGAGCAGTGGGAATGTTGAACGGTGATAAACACTTCTAGCTACAGATGAGCAGTCATGTGATGTGTGTGACATTCATATGTGAACATGTGTTAAATGTGTGTGTGTGTGTGTGTGAAGCAGAAGCAGCATCAGGGGTGCAGCCAGGATTTTAGAAATACTGAGGTGCAGATACCCCACCACCGCCCCCCCCAGCAAAACCCCTCCCACCCCACACAGGTTTAAAAAACAGCACAAATATATCATTGATTCATCCTTTAGTCTAAGATAAATGTCTAAGATGAGTTGTTCTGTCCGACCAACAGTCCAAAACCCAAAGATAATTTATATTTATCACATTAGATGAAGAAAAGCATGAAATATTCACACTTGTGAAACTGGATCAAGATTATTTTGGGTGTTTTTTTTTTCCTTAAAAAATGATTTCAAACAATTGATTATCAAAATAGTTTTCTGTCAATCAAAAACTCATCATTGAAGCTTTTCTCCAGACTTCTTCACATGTATAACAACCTGCTGGAGACTAATAACTCCCTTTTATTACCGTTTATTTTTATATGGAATAAAAATGTGACTGTTTTTCTTCTAAAAATGGTCAAATTTTATAACCTGACATGTCAGATGGTTTGTTACACAGAACCATCGTCCTTAGAAACTGTCTGTCACCGTCTTATCTTGCGAGGCAGCTGGATTCACAAGATCACGCGAGAATCCTTACAGGAAGGTGATTGGTCGGAAACATCGGCGGCTCTTAATTTGAAGTCTGACAACATGAATTCTTGCTGCGTGATCTCACGATCTTGTGAATCGAGCTGCCTCGCAAACTAACAAATTGTACGTTTTAGTCTGAAAAGTATCAGAATCCACAAATATGAGTGAGGGTGTGACCTTGGTGACCTCAATCAAAAACAGGATTTAAATACAGTACAAATCTAGAAAATACAGTGGTTTCAGTCCAGTAGTCAAGAAATCCCAAAGTTTTAAAAGTTTAAAAGATCTTCTGGCAGCCTTTTCTTGTCTCAGCTTATGGTCTCATTGTGGACATGAATTGTGATCATTGTGACTAATTTTAAGGACTTTATCAGAGGTGAAAGAATCTCAAAATACTAAAAAAAGACAAAAGTAATTGCTGAAATTGTGAGAAAGTGTGCAGCTCTTTGGTAATTTACTCTGAAGTCTCTGTAGCATGATGATATCTTGACGATGCCGTAGCACTGATTCACTGTAAACAGTCAGCTTTATGATTCGCTGCACCGTGTTTGTTGGGAGCAGGTGGTCAAATCTAACATATTGCACTGTGGAGTTTTCTTTTTAACAAATACAGTCGTGTTAACATGCAGTGTTTCTCAGTGTGTATACCCAGAAACCAAACACACACGCATTTCCCTCCTCATAAAACATTGTTTTTGTCCACCCCATAAAAATACAAATATTAGAGGCCAAATATTAGAAACACTTTAATGCACTCCAATAGACCACCAGCACCCACTACAACCTCAATAACAAAAACTGAGAATGTATGTAAAGTAGAATTTATGGCAGAGCTGTTGTATTGGATTGCATTAGATTGCACAGGTGTTGCTCATAAAGTGCTCGTTTAGTAAATGACAAAAAAAACTGAAGAAGAAAAATGTCAAAGATACGTTTTAAAGTCACGACTCTGCAGTTTGTCCAGCAGAGAGTCATGTTGAATTCATGTTTCAACTGTAAAACCTCCTGCCCGGTATATCTCTTGGTCTCAATAGGTTTCAAGAACCTCAAAAATCCTGTATTGATCAAGGCTATCCTCTGCAGTTCAGGTGTGAACGTGCAGAGTTTTGATATTTGAGTCTGTACTGACTGAATCTCTTTCTCCGTCCTGCTGTGCAGCTTTCAGTAAGGAGCAGGAGAAGGAGAAGAACCTGGAGGAGGAGTGCAGCACCCCCCAGTCAGCCTTTCTGGGCCCCACACTGTGGGACAAGACCCTGCCCTACGACGGAGACACCTTCCAGCTGGAGTACATGGACCTGGAAGAGTTCCTGTCCGAGAACGGCATCCCCTCCAGCCCCGCCCAGCACCAACCACACGCTCCGCAACGCCAGCCGCCAATCATGCCAGCAGCCCTGCCCACGTCAGCACCCTCGGTGATGGACCTCAGCAACCACGCCTCCACCTCCGTACACACGAGCGTCGTCTCACCGAACTGTCTGCACAGCAGCCCGGCAAGAGCAGGTGAGTCAAACACACCGACGCCTCCCACCTCCGTTTTAAACTGACTTTCATGTTTTAGCTCCAGTTCAAGACTCATGCTTCAGTTTAACCCCATTCAGTAAATAATCTAACCATTTCTTGAAACACACTGCTATATTTGATAACTTTACTTTTGAGCGCAGTTGTTGTTTTCCATTTTTTCCTCTTCGTTATGAATATTTTGTCGGTTGAATCTTTCGGGCAAATAAATAAATAATCTCAGACTTGGTGTCATTCAGTTGGAGAATCTTACCAAACATTCAGTCTCTGGTATTCTTAAGAAAGTCCTTTAGAGTTGTTTATTTAAGTTTAATATGTACTTAAAGCAGAGTGTCATCAGCATAGCAGTGAACAGAAATGTATAGATAGAAAGAACAGGACGTAGGATTAATCTTTGAGGAATCTTGCAGGAGATGTCAAGTATAGATGATCAGATATTGCCCAAATTGACTGAAAATGATTGAATGTTGGTTAAGTAAGAGGAAGGGCAGGTAAGGGTTGTACTATTAACATCAACTATATTGTGAAAGCAAGTAACCAGAACATGTTTAGAGTCTTTAAATGACGCTGGTGAATCTATTTTAGCTGCAGATAAAGCAGATAATCATCAGCATAGCAGTGAAAGTATTGAGAAATGAACAGGACCTAGGACGGATCCTTGAGGAATCTCACTAGAGATCGCTCGTATGGAGGATGAGAAATTGCCCAAATTGAAGATCTGTCACTAAGATAAGAGGTGAACCAGTCTAAGGTTAGATTGTGTCATTAACACCACACATTTACACCACCAAAACAACTGAAATACAATTAAATAATAAAACAAAAGTAAATAGAGAAATAACTGATACAGACAAGGTTATTTAGGGCGATGATAATATAACATTATTGATTTATTTGATGTCCACTGTAAACTTTGCTTGAAACATAGCAAATTTTAAGCTTGTTTGTTCTTTAAAATGTCAAAATGTCGTAATTTCTTGCAGCCCAAGTTAACACATTTAAATTGCTTGTTTTGTTCAACCAACACTTGAAAACCCAAAGATATTCAGTATACTATCATAAAAGTCTAAGAAAAACAGCATTTTGGGTTATTTTTCTGTCCATTGACTAATCAACTAATTGTTTAATTTACTAATCATTTCAGCTCTGTTTTCAAGAGACTGTTAATAGACTTTAATGCCACACAGAAATGAGTGGAATCCGATGGATGTCTGGAGATAAAAGGAAAAACACATCAATAGATCTAAAAGTCTACAACATGCATCTGAACACAAACAAAGACTACATTTCTCACTCAACAATAGAAGAAACCACCAGCGTTCCTTTGAGCGACTGGTTTCCAGTTTCCTTTCTGCTACCAGTCCTGAAAAACAAAAGGAAAGTCATTTGTCTTGTTCAGGATGAGTCGTAGCTGCAGTAGGAGGACAATCTGTCAGCGGCTTTTGTCTTCTTGAGTGAACAGCAGAGACGGATGAGCAGAAAACAGGCAGTCAGGAGGCGTTCAGGGCTGCAGAGGAGATTTGATCTCTGTGTAGTAAAACCAATCAAGTGCTGAAATATCTCACTCGACCTGCAGTTTAATTTGCAATCAAGCAGCAGGAATCAGTTAAAATGACTTTGAGATGAAACTGTTCGTTGATTAAAACTCTACATCAGTTACTTTTATAGCTTTAAATAACATTGAAGTCATGTCCTCAGTATTTCTTCTGGGAATTTATTGGTTTTAACAACATTCACTTTCTTGCAAAGAGTTAGAGGAAAAGATGACATTTATCTGTCTGTCATGTATAGAGCTACAGCCAGCAGCAGGTTAGCTTAGCTTAGCTTAGCTTAGCTAAGCATAAAGAGTGGAAACAGGAGGAAAAGCTAGCACACAAAGCTCACTGAGTTATATCTTTTTTTGTATCATGTGTACGAAAACCACAGTGTTAAAACAACAAATTGTGGTTATGAGCCAGAACTACATCTCGGCCGAGCGCACTGACTTCCTGGAGTCTTGTTGTCCAGATGAGGTTGCCAGGCAACCAGACGTGAAGAGTTTATAACATTTAAAAACTCTGGTAGCGCTTTATTTTACTGGCTGGTGATTTCAGAGTGATTTACCAATAATTTCCAAGAAATGTCCTGGAAAAATCTCTGTAATTTGGGATTAACTGTAGAGAAAATAGAGACAGTGTTCAGCCGGTTCAACTTAATTCCAAGTATTTGCTTGCATAATCCGGAGTCTTCTAGTCAGCCAGATAGCTGATCGTTCGGGTAATTAATCAGTCATCATGACCTCAAGCTGGACGTGAAACGACAACCGATGTGACAGAAAATAAACCCAAATCAGGGTTAAAATTAGAGCTGCGACAATTAGTTGATTAATTGATTAGTTGCCAACCATTGAATTAATCACCAACTGTTAATAAACTATAATTATACTAATCATTTTACATCATTTTTTAAGAAAGAATCCCCAAATTCTCTGGTTCCAGCTTCTCAAATGTGAATATCTTCTGGTTTCTTTAGTCTCTATGACAGTAAACTGAAGATCTTTGGCTTGTGGACAAAACAAGACATTTGAGAACGTCATCTTGGACTTTGAGAAACAGATATTTTTCACTATTGTCTGACATTTCATGGACCAAACAACTAATCAATTAATCAAGAATAACTTTGATTGAATTGTTAGTTGCAGCTCTAGTTAAACGTCCTCTGATCTGGACGCATGTTGAGATCTTATCAACACCAGGTGTGAAGGTGAAGGCTCATTACTTGATGTCATGATCCAGAAACAGATCACATGTTCATATTAGGTGTAAACGGAGCCGATGTGATTGGTTTCAGTAGTGAAACGTCTCACCAGGCCCTCGATCACCTGGCTGTCAGCTTCCAGATTCACTAAACAACTAAACAACAGCTCTTAACTCTGCTGAGCAAAGAGTGCAAAGTTCAAATCCTCGAATCCTCGTCGTGACCAGAAGGGGCGAGGGGAGAGGAAAACGGTTCAAAGGTGAGATGAGCTCAGGTGTGTCTGGTGAAGCGACCTCTCAGATCAGTGACACGGCGAGGAAAACATGTGCAGATGACAGGGAGCGAGAGAAAGTGTGAGATTCAACACCTCGACAGACGTCCTGGCTTCTTAGAGAGAGTGTGTGTGTGTGTGTGTGTGTGTGTTTGAAGGTGAGGAACTTTAGGCTTTAACTCTTAGACTCGCTCCGTGTTCCTCATGAAAACAAGCCGTCCTCTCACAGCATGCGGAGACATGTGACTCACTGGTGTGTGTGTGTGTGTGTGTGTGTGTGTGTGTGTCTCTGTGTGCGTGCCTGTCCCTGCATGAGATCAGTGTTTTAAAGAACATAGTGTTCCCTGCAGAAGTAGGTCAGGGGGCGGCAACCCTCACATCAACACACACACACACACGCACACAAGTTTCCAGCTCTGTGTTTACACTCACATTAACTAATAATCTCTCTCTCTCTCTCTCTCTCTCTCTCTCTCTCTCTCTCACACACACACACACACACACACTAAAGCTAAAATGCATGAGTCAGTCTGGGATACTCCTCCTGGCTCAGAGTTCACTTCGTGTCTTTAGGACGACAGCGGTTTTCAGAATTAGCTGCAGGACGTCAACTGATGTCTGTTTTTTCAAAAAGTGAGGCTGATATTTTAAAGATTCCCTCCGGATACGTTTTAAAAACATATAAAAACATGAATCTGCAAATATTGTTGATTTATAAAGTTTTCCTCTCAGTGTTTGTGAACTGGAGGCTTCATACTGGACCACGATTGGCTCCAGACTAGTTGTGATGTCACAAATCCTGCTCGTAGGTTCGTCCAGCTGTTAAACTGGAGCTCAGAGAAACTTTTCCTCCTTCAGCAGATGAATGAAAAAACAAACAAACATCCGACTGAAGGAACAAGAAGAAGACACTCGTGTGTCTGAGTGAAGGTGATGATGCAGGATCAACAGGTTGCAGAGAAACACGTCTTCATAAAGGTTCTGTGATGTTGAGATTAAAGGTTAGAAATGTTGACGCACATATTTATAAGTACATCTATTTATACTGTTATTTATTTTTCAGCCTGCAGAGGAAAATTTAATCATTCAGGACCAGAAAAACTCCAGTTTTCATTATTAATGTGAAGACATTAACACTTGTACTAAAGTAAAGTTGGTTTTCACCTGTAATATTTTGACTATTTGACTTCATTAAAGGATTCAAACACGTCTTCTATCAAAGGTCGTGACATCAAAGTAGCAGCTTCAGCTTCAGTAATCTGCTCCTCTGGTGTCTAAATATAGCAGAGTAATCTACAGCATAATCTGGCATATTTGTATTCCCACACGGCCTTGTGACTGTCCAGCAGATAAGGAGGCAGGAACAACCAGGGTTACCCAGAGTTTACCAGATAGTGAAAAACAAACGGACAGAGTGACAGAGAGAGAGAGAGAGAGAGAGAGAGAGGTGGAGGGGGTGGGTGGGGGTGGGGGGTGGGGGGGGGGGGACTTAAAAAAACACAAACATCCTCATCCTGCTCGTTAGGTGGAGTCGCTGCTCAACCTGAAATGTTTCCTCCTCCTGTTCACTCGTTCATCTAAGAGTGTGAAATCTCTTCTGACGTTTTATATGTTGGTGATACATTTAATCTCCCAAATATGATGAAAAGAAACTCAGATTATTATTGTTTCATAATCTCAAACTATCCTGTTTAAAAGTTAAAAAAAACACATCCATCAATACGTCTAACGCTCAGGAATGAAAATGTTTGTTTGATCCCAACAGAAATGTAAAAATGAGTTACATGCTGGTGCTGTTTATTATATATATTATATTATATGTGTTATTTATTATAGATGAACGCAGGCATGTAAAAGAATCTCACTGTTTGCCAAGAAATATGTCCAAGAGATCCCATAAAAACAGTTATAATTGAAAATATAGTCATCATATGTCATTAAATACAGACTATATATATTAAACTTAACTTTTCAGTGACATTTACTCCAGTTCTTACAGACAGCTCTTTATTGTACTGTTACTATCAGCTGCTCTAACGAGAAACTTTGGAAAAACCGGCAAATAAAAGTCACAAGCCTCCATGAAATGACATTTAACTCCTATAAATCTCTCATCAAAGCTCCTGTTAGCTACAGTACAGCCTCCTCGCTGAGTTCCACTTTTACAGCATCATGTGTTTGATATTTGTATGAAATGATGCGTTTCTTCTGATTACAACGACAGAAATCAGTTTGATGATGGTTTTAATGAGCAGCTCCGTACAAACAGAAGCTACGTTTAAAGACACAAACATCTCTGCTTTCACCGGCGGAGGAAACGTCTTCCTCCTTCGCTCTGACGCTGCAGGAACGGAGACACGAAAAAACACAAACGAGTCGCTGGATTCGTCTGTAGAGCAGGTTGTCAGATAGGTTGTACAGACGTGATGTTACCAAACCTGAAGACCTCACTGTGACCTCAGGAGGAGAGGTCACAGTGAGGAGAAATGTTTTTAAGTTTAGCCGGCTTGTAGCGCAGATTGTGCTAATATGAAGCTTCAGCGTCCAAATGAGTCAAATCAAGTAGATCTTTCCCTTTAACCCTCAAACTGAACCCTCAAGCAGCCCTCTGAAGGTCCGGCCCAAAATTAGGAACGTAATTAGTCCTCACAAAGATAGATATACATGAACACACACACACACACACACACACACACCTGCCCCTGACCTCTGCAGGACCAGCTGGAGAGGAAAAACAAATATTCTCTTCCAAGAACTCGGAGGGGAGCCGGTCGCTGCTCTCGGTGCGGTCGGCCTTCGGTCACCTGCACTCGTGACTCCGCGGAGGCGTCGTGCAGAGCGTTCGGTTCATTGATCTTCAGATCTTCATTCAGACCCGATAAATGACGAAGGGACTCGACCGACTGTCGGTTGTAAAACGAGTTCTCACATTAAAACATTAAAATATCATCTTAAAAACATCTTAACATAAAATTAAATTAAAATGTGTTTTTTTTTTTTTAAAGAAATGTTTGTTTATTACAATATTATTATTATTATTATTATTATGTCAAATCTCTGGAAGTCCTGTCAAGAAAATAAAAATAAAGCTCAAAGATTAGGAATGACAAGTAAAAACACGACATAACTGAGACAAATTCAAGTTTTTTTACTTGTTTTTAAGTTGAAATTAAAACGTCTAAAGTTGAAGAACGTAATTCAAATTAAGTCCAAATAATGATTTCAATAATAATGAGTCAAAATTATTATTTTTTTAAGTAAAAATAATGATTTTTAAGTCATAATAAATAGAAATTATGACCTATTATGTCATAAGACATTAAATAATAAGAAGTCAAAAGTCTGACTTTTAAGAAAATTAGGAGTTTTAAGTGTAAAATTAAAATTTTAGTCGAAGTTTGAAAGTCAAATTTTAAGTTTTTAATGTTTAAGTCAAAGTAGAATTTTTAAAGTTAAAATTAAAACCTCATCAAATTATGATTTCAAGTTAAAATGAGTCCAAATTATGAGTAATTACTTTCTAAGTTGAATTATAAGATATTAAGTCAAAACTATGAGACAACTCAATAATTTTAACTTACATTAATTTTTTTTTTTTTTGGTCATAATTTTTTTTTTTCCGGGCACAAGTTGGCTTCCGTACATCGTTCTCACCATCAGCAGCTACTGAGAGTCACAGACCTTCGATACAGTCAGTAAAATGTCATTAAAGTCTTACAGTTGCAGTTCAAACAGACACATTTCTTCTTCATGTGTATCGTTGTTACATCACAGAGGAACCTGAAACTGAAACACTGAGACGTTTATTAAAGATTTAATTGAAAACCGGTTCTGACAGTTGGAGTCATGAGTTAATTAAGACACCCACAGTCAGCGTTACATCACGCCTGACTGTCATTAGAGACGCTGAATATAACTGAAACTGGAGTTTTATAGTGTTGGACATGATTTCAGGTGATTCTTGTCGAGCAGTTAGTTTAACTCAGACTCAGACAAACAATATATATTATTATTTATAATATAATGTGATAAAAGAATAACTGATGGTGGAAAAATATCAGCTCTGCTAAAAAGAGAAATGTCTGATATCACAGCTCTCCTTTCATCCCCTTACATATGACATGCATTCCCATTTTTCATATTTTCACAATCTGCCCACGGTTTCCGTCTCCTCCTGATTGACTCGTTACAGCCCACTCAACGAGCCGCAGCAGAGAGAGAGAGGAGACGGAGAGTCCATTAGCGGGTCAGGGCTGAAATCCCAACGACAACATTAAACTCACTTAAAGCCTTTTCGAGCGAGCTGTCAAACAGGAAACAGAAGTCACATTTTTATGGTTAAATAGTTTCACTTCAGTGTCACACAGAGCTGTTAAAAAAAAAACACAGTTTTGATTCAACCAACTGCAGCTGGTTTAACTTCAGGTCTGTCGCCACCTGCTGGCTGCAGCTCGTCACTACACACAGACATGAACTAACAGATCCTGCATCATGTGGGATTTGGTTTTTCCACAAAAAGTTAAATTACCTCCTCAGAGAAATTCTTAGATCTCCTTCTTCTCCCTCAAGCAGAAAAACAGAATCTATGAATATTTAAATATTTTATTGAATGCTGAACTCTTAGTTTAAATGACATTACGTGTTCTTGGTCTTTTATTCTCTGTTACTGAATTTGTTTTCTACTTTTAACACTCTTCCCTGTTGCTCCTCTCTTGTTGTTATTGTGTGTAACTCCTATTTTTGTTCTTGTTCATTGAGCGCCTTTTAAAAGCTCTGTATAAATGAAATGTATTATTATTATTATTTTTCAGTATTATTCAGCTCTAGCTTAAATGTCACAGTGAAGGAACGAGACAGTAATTGTTAGCTGCTGCCTTTAATGACAGGAACAGGACGTCCGTTAGTGTCGTTACAACCGTAAAACATCAAACTGGAACCCGACATGATCGTCTGATTTTATTTTGGCGAGCACAGACCCTTCTCACTCACGATGATGTTTTTTGTTCTTCCAGGTCTCCCGACCTCCAGAAACACCCCCAGCCCCATCGACCCAGACTCCATCCAGGTCCCCGTGGGATACGAGCCCGACCCGGCCGACCTGGCGCTGTCCAGCGTGCCGGGTCAGGAGATGTTCGACCCGCGTAAACGCAAGTTCTCGGCCGAGGAGCTGAAACCTCAGCCGATGATCAAGAAAGCTCGTAAAGTCTTCATCCCCGAAGACCTGAAGGTAATTTGGAGTTGGTTCTGATAAAAAAAAAAAAACACACCTGAAGCCAGTTTAACTCAATTAATCAATCAGTCAGTCATAAGAAAATCAATCAGTAACTATTTTGGATAATTAATTGATGATTTAAGTCATTTATCAAACACATTTCCAGCTTCTCAGGATGGAGAATTTGCTGCTTTTTCTTCTCTTACAGTCAGAGAATAAAGATTAATTTAAAATAAAATCAGAGGAGGGAAAGTAGAAAGTCTCCAAACTGTAAAAACTGAAAACTAAAACCTTTAAACTGCAGTAGAGAACGTCGAGTTTTTGATTGAACCATTAGTGCTGATTACAGTCGACTCGCCGCTCTCCTATTGGCCGGGTCCCGCTCCGGTGGGGGCGTGTCCTCCTGGTTTAAGAGGCTTATATCAGACTGAATAAAGGGAGCGGAGCTGTATGTGACGGCCGTGAGGTCAGGCTGAGTGAGAGGATTTGGCTTTTAATTTGTTGAAATCAAAAAAAGTGATTCCGTGCGTGGCCGCGGTCCAGCGGTGAACGGCGGAAAGCTGATCATGAAAACAGCTCTGCATCGAGGAGACACCGAGGCTCTGATAATTCACTAATGGTCACAGTCTCCTAGTAAAAAAAAACAACAACTCTGAACCTTCTCTACGGACACGAGAAGGTGTGACATGTTAAAGCTGCATTATGTGTTGTAGAGGGAGCAGTTGTGAAGCCACAGGAGTCTCCTGCATAATATAAACACACTATAGGTTCATGTTCTGACTGTTAGTTTGAATTATTTTAACTTTGTTTCTGAGAAATTAGGATTTTGGGTGGAATGGTTCTAAACACTACGATACCCATGAGCCTCAGCTGCTGTTGCTATGGAGAGGAAGCCAGCCAGAAGTGAATTAGTACCTTAAAAACACTTTGTTGCTGCAGTTGTGTTGCTGAACTCATCTAAAATTCACCTAAAATCTGAAAGTGAACTGATGTTTTATCACGTTTATGTAAGGCTAATCTTTAGCTCCAGCTCACTGGTTGGATGTTTTTTACCAAAATGCATCATGGGAGATGTAGTTGACTTCTCTCTTTTTATTTCTGAGAGTGAGATGACTAGATGGATATCAGTCTCATGTCTGTGTGTTAAGACGTCGTTAGCCTAGCTTAGCATAAAGACTGGAAGCGGGGGGAAATAGCTAGCATCGGCTCTGCCCAAAAGTCAACACCTCTAAAGCTCACATCCTAACAAACACTTTGCACCTCTTCTATTTAATCTGAACACAAACAGACATGTAAAACTATGACAGCCATCTTTTCATCTCACACTGAAAAGGAAAGAAGAAAATAATGTTTTCTTCATTTTTCCAAATTGACCTTGAAATTGTTTGCAAGACAAGAAAGAAGACAAAAGATACCTCCACAGCATATTTTTTTCTGACTTTTCTATAATTGCTGCTTGTTTCTTGTTGATAAGTGGATAAGTGGCTTCTAAAAACAACTGAAAAGAAAAATCATATTTTCTCAATTAATCGATTAGAAAATGGTGAAAAATTTCGATCACTGCTCCCCAAATCCCAACATGACGTCCTCAAATGTCTTGTTTTGTCCACAACTCAAAGATGTTCAGTTTACTGTCATAAAAGACTAAAGAAACCAGAAAATATTCACATTGAAGAAGGTTTTTAGGCTTTTTTTTTTAATCTACTAGTTGTTGCAGCTCTAACAACATATGATGAGTTGCTGCAAGTAACTGATGCATTAGAATATAAATATATAAATATAGAATTACAGCAGCTATTATAAATAAAGTTGAGTAAAGGAGAGTTGAATCAGTTGAATCAGGTTTTCTATGATTTTTTTGTAAAAACGAGGTTTTGTTTACAACGTATGTGCTTCTGGATTCTTCAGATCTTACGAATGAATCACAAAAATGGATTTGTCTTTCTTTGAAGTAATCCCTTCTCTTCTCCTCTCTTGTGTCCTTCGAGCAGGATGACAAATACTGGGCCAGGCGCAGGAAGAACAACATGGCGGCCAAGCGCTCTAGAGACGCACGGCGGCTGAAGGAGAACCAGATCGCCATCCGCGCCAGCTTCCTGGAGAAGGAGAACTCGGCTCTGAGGCAAGAGGTGGCCGACCTGAGGAAAGAGCTCGGACGTACCAAGAACGTCCTGGCAAAGTACGAGGCACAGCACGGGCCGCTGTGAGGACACACACACACATCACATATACATATACATATATATATACAGTATATATACATGCACACACACAAACATACACACTGAAAAATGATGAGCCCGCCCCTTCCTGATCCACCAGCGACCCTCCGCTCACATCCGCAGCACAGAAACAGTCCTGACGGCTCGACTCACGGCAGGTAAAGAGTTTGCTGGAGGTGATATATAACGGACCAATCAGATGATTACGTTCTGTTGAGTTAGAACGTAAACATGGAGAAAAAGTTCAAGTTCATGTCAAACATGAAATATGTTTCTGCTGCTGCTGCTGCAAATTACATCATGTTGTCAATATTCTGTATTTTTCTTACTGTCAACAAATCCAATGAATGCAGCCAGACTAACAGTGTGTTAGTGACGTGTTTTTAATAGTTTCTGGACAATAACAGCACAGAGGAATAAGATATATCAATAACAGTACAGGTCAGCAGATCAGTTCATCGTTGGTTTTGGCTCTGCAGAAATATAAAATATCACATTTAACAGTGACATCACGTCTATCGTGTGCAGCAGGAAAGATTCACAGAATGTAACCGGATTATTTCCTCTTTCTGAGACAAGAGAATTATCAACAAAACCTTGCGTGTCTTTATAATATGCCTGGCTCATCTGTTTCCACGGCAACAGTCACCCAGCAGCTGCTTAAAGACGGCCGATTTGTTCCTGAGCGGCGGCCGTCGCCTGCCGTGAGTCAAGCCCATTATTCACAGACATGAATCTCACACACACACACACACACACACACACACACACACACACACACACCTGTTAGGATGTGAACTCTCCTCATGGACTCCTCTTCAGTTTGACCCAGAAACACTGACCTTCAACCCCTCCCGCCCTCCCTCCCTCCTCCTCCTCACCCAGAGTCTGGTAACGGCACTTTAGAACTACATCTCTTTGTACCGACGCCTCGCTCTCTGCTGAACCCCCCCCCCCCGTCACAGACTCCGCCCCCTGCAGGTGTGTTCCCACAATGCACCTGTTCACATGTACATACCTGTACATACCTGCACCGGCCTTCGTTCTGCTCCTAATGACTCTGTATATGAATGTGTACCGCCTCCTGCCGCTTGCCTATTGCTCAATCACCCTCTTTTTGTTTGTTTGTTTGTTTGTTTGTTTGTTTGTTTTCTATCAGGGCCAGTTCAAGCCTTTTTTTGGGGCCCTAAGCAGTATTTGATATTTATGGAAAATGCAAATACAAAAAAAAAGACAACAAATATCACACACTGATTTTGATATGGAGCCCCAAAATGCCAAAATGTTTTTATAGCAACCCCCAAAATTTTTTGAAATTTGTTATAACCTAAATATGTTAGCATAGCCCAAAATATATTTACTATAAACCCTTAAATTTGCTGTAGCAACATCAGGGAGTGTATGTTTAAATACTTATGACAAAAACAGGAAAGAGAGGAACCCAAAGAGAGTCGACATTTTTTGTTTTCGGGGCCCCCCGTTGTGTCTGAGGGGCCCTCAGCAGCCTCGTTGTCTGCTTCTGCCTTAGGCTCTTTGTTCACATACGACCAGGCTAAACGACTGCTTCAGCACATGTACAGTACTCTGCTCAGTTCACACTAACAAGCTGCAGGTTTGACAGAGTTCACGTTCACTCTGCTGCTTTATAATGATGCAGTCGACCTGCGGAGAAAAAACTAAAAGTCTATTTTCAGTGTCACTGAGGTGAGTTCAGACTGCAGGTCTTTGTGCTTGTGTGAACTGAGCATTTGTTGATAAATGTGACCCTTCAGTTCGGTGTCTTCAGTGTTTGTAGATGGTTGAACGTCCTCCACTTTTACTGCGTCTATGTGTTTATCTGTATATGTGATACTGTGATGCTCAATCTGAAAAACTGCTTCCTGTTCAGACATAAAAACAGAGAACAACACTGTAGAAATCCAAACACTGCAGCCTGAGCTCCATGAGAAAAATCTACTGTGGAAGTGGGAGGTTACAACAACAGATCAGGTGTTCGTAATAGTTATAGTTTTTACTTTACAGTGGTTAATTGTTGCTTTTGTAGTTAATTGTGTTGCTTTTCTAACAGAACGGCTGACACTTACACATCCCAGAGTTCCGAAAAAAAAGGATTTTTCTTCTTTCAAGATATTATTTTATGTGATTTGCACAAACAACAGATACAACAATAATTTGTGTGCGCAAGATATTTTGTGCAAGATATTCTCTGCAAACGAGATCATTTGTGCATTCAAGATTTTTACAAGCACGATAATCCGTGCATGTGCAAACAGGATAATAAACTCTCTATCTTGCACAAATATAACGTCAGCATGCAAGATATCTCTGGTGAACAAGATACTGCTAATCAGTCAGTATCAGCATCTTGTGTACAAGATAATAACTTGTGCATAAAACATATCTTGTGGGAACAAAACAGTATCTTGCAACCTCAAGATGATATCTTAAGTGTAAAAGATAACTTATCTGTCCTCTGCAAACACTAACTTGTGCACTCAAGATAATATATTTTGTGTACAAGAAAATAACTTGTGAGTTAATGTGAGTAATCTTCAAACCTGTAATCAGTACATGAAGAGTCACTTCACTACCCGACAGACAGGATATACTGTTAAGAGTCTGCAGAAAAAAAACATTTGAACTCTCAGTCTTTCTTAATAAAAGTTTGAGCAACATTACAGTTTTATTTCACACTAACCGGCCTGTTAAATAGATCATGCATGTAATTTACCTTACAGGGATGAATGTAGGATGAGGAGGGCATGTGCAGGGATTTCTACCGTGACGAGCAGGTTGGCACAAATCAAATAGCAACCAGACGTGTCAGTTGGCATCACAGTTTGTGTCATGCAACCTTATGCTGCCCATATGGCGGCGTTACGACAGTGTCACACAGGCATAACAGAAGCGTGACAGAAAGAGCTGGATCTTTTTGTGTCGTTTTTCTGCCAGTGTTCAGTTCGAGTTGTCCTGAATGACACTGCCTCGTGCTTTCAGAACCCTGCAAACTGTTTATTGAAGTTTGAGTGTAAGCCACTTTGTATGTCATGTTTAGGGCAAAATGTCGATTAGTTAAAAAGATCATGTCCTGCTGTTTTTGTCTTTGCAAGCTTGTTAGTGAAAGCTGATGATGCTCTGGAAGCAGCTCGTCATGATACAGTGAAGGAAAAACACTTTTTTTTTAACAACCTGGGTTTTGTTTTGTAAAATCTCTGCAGTTAGGCTGAGTAAATCTGCGTAATTGTAACTTTGACACGCAAACCTCTGCCATTGACCGATAGAAAGGTGACTTGATTATGAAGGAACAGAGAGCTTATAACCATCCAGTTTTATTGAAAAAGGTCCAGTACAGAGTAAACAGAAAGAAGTTTGGGAAGCTAACGTGACTGACTAGCGTTAGCATGTTAACTGTTAGCTTGTTCTCGCTACATCACAACAAACTTCTAGCACCAAATATTCTGCGTGTTAGTTGACAGTTTTTTTAAGACCCAGATTGTCAAAAAAAAGAAAAAAAATGTGATTTTCCAACAAATGATTGTTGTTGCTGAAACACGATCTGCTTTTTGTTTTGAATGTTTTGAAAAGGTTTTTTTTTTTATAAGCTACGAAGGTGGTACAGTTTTTCTTAAAACTGAACAGAAAAAGTTCAAAAAGATTCAACTTTCTTTGTTTTCTTCTTAATTTTATCCAATTTAGAAACCAAACTTGTTCCCGTCAGTCCAGCTGGATGGTTCCTTACGGCTTTTAGCATGACTCTCATTTCTCATTTTTCTCTCCGTCATATTTTCCGAAGTGTAGCTCAGCGATGAGTGCGCCCCCCGGTGGCCGAGTGAGACATGAATGTATATTTGAAACACAGTGCGTTGGGTGAGTGCTGTTGTCTTATACTGTGGAATCACTTTAGTACTCTTTACTACAGACCAAAAGAACACAGTATATAAAGGATATATTGATATATTAAAGGTTTTAATGTTTATACAGAGCTATTCTTCTTGTTTTTTTGTACAGTGTTTTCCTACATAGATATTTCCTGTGTATTTTAGAAAGGGTTACATAAATATAAGCACTACAGTATACATATAAATATATTCAGAAATATTACCAAAACGGCGTGCCCGACCAGTCGGGGCGATGCATGGGCATTACGGAAATCCTCCGAGGTTTGCTTCGTGTCCGATCCTTTCCTCCCTGTGTAGTTGAAATACCTCAAACCCTCCAGCTCACCTGTGCAGGTGCCACAACAGCTGATTTAGTTCTTTTGTTGCTTTTCCACCAGGTGCTCTGCTCCTCTACTTTTTAATTTTTAATTCAACGAGGACAAAGTCACGTCCATATAGATGCTTACATATGTATAGTTTCATGGCTGTATTTGGCCTACAGGAATGTAATCACCCAACTTTATCTTTATTTTTTCCTTTTCCTTTTGTTTGGTGTGATTTATCTTTCTCCTGCAACCTGGTGTTCAGTTCTCTCTGCTTCTTGTTTGATTCTGTGTTCAAAGATATTTTTCCTATATTTGTCCTTAATTATGTTTCTCATGATCAAAATAAATAAAAGAAAAAAATGACAAAATAAAAGTTCAAATCCAGTCTGTGTCTCATCTTTCTCCTCGTGTGAATCAAAACGCCGCAGCTTCAAACGATTACGGTGCATTTCAGGGGTTTCAAGGGAATTAGTCATGTTTAGATTAATGAAAAGAGACTTTAATAATTAAGAGATTAATGACGCAGTTTGTGCAGATTTACAGGATTATTAATGTAAGAATACTCAACACATAAATGATATTTGGCTGGTGATCTCCACCTCTACTTGACAATCAAAGGTTCAGTGATGACAGTAGTTTATTTGGTGTAATGATGAATCTGTTAATAATTCCTAAAAATAAAGGGTTTAGAGAGTTTGGTAGTGTTCATGGCCATTCTGTCTCCTTAAATGTTCAAGTCTGTTTTAAAGTAAGTAGTCAGCAATTAAAAGGTTGTTTATGGTTGTCTGCAAAAATAATATAAAAATCATAAAATGTAAAAATTAAAATCAATGTTGAAAAAGTGTTGGTATGTCTTTTCTCCTTCTATTGATACACCCTTCCAAATCAAGACTAAACTTTTAAGTTAGCTGATTTATTTGCATTAATTATTGAGTAGAAATTAATTTAAATATCATGTTAATTTGAGGATTATGTGGCTCATAGACAACGTTTAGACATCAGAAATCATCACACAAGTAAGAAAAGAAGAACACAAAGCAGGTCTTGGTGCCTTAAATTTAAAATACTTTGAATGTTTGAACAAAACATCTGCACATGCAGACGGGTGACAAATGAAAAGAAAAACCAATATAAAGTGTGTCAGTAAGGTGTTGGACGACCTGAACAGCTTCAAAGCACCTTGTTATTGATTCTACAGTCTCTGAACTCTTCTGGAGGGATGAACGCTGTTCTTCAGAAAGATATTCCCTCATGTGGTGTTGTGATGATGGTGGTGGAGAGCGCTGTCTAACACGTCAGTCCAAAATCTCCCATAGGTGGGAGTTGGGTTAAGATCTGGTGATTGTGAAGGTCATAGCATATGAGTCACATCATTTAATACTCATCAAACCATTCAGTGACCCCCTGTGCCCTATTGTCATCCTGGAAGAGACCACTCCCATCAGGATAGAAATGTTTCATCATGAGATAAAAGTGACCACTCACAACAACTTTGTATTGATTAGCAGTGACCCTTCCCTCTGAGGGGACAAGTGGACCCAAACCATGCCAGCAAAATGCCCCCCAAAGCATCACAGAGCCCCCGGATCCCCTCACTGTAGGGGTCAAACATTCAGACCTGGACCTTTCCCTTTGTGAACGCCACACATGCACTTGACCACAATTTCCAACCCTATTTAATAATGTCTCTCCCATTGATATAATCTTACTGTTCTTATTGAAACACGATCCAGCTGAACAGTCTTTGTGACTGAAGCTCCCGCCATCTGTTGCTCCAACAATCAACCTTCTTTCAAAGCCACTTAGATCTTTTCCTCTTACCACCTTGATATAAATCAACTGGACCTGCTCAGTGTTTTTATGCGTCCCACAGAGCATGATTGGATGTTAATTGCTTAATTGTACCATGCAGTGCACCTGTGTGGAAGCATCTGCATTCGTTATTTTTCTCCACTTATTTATTCAGGTTTTTTCTTTACTTTGTCCCCCCCCTCCCCGTCTGTATCTAAAGTCAGTGATGATTTCCAGTCAAAGCAAGTCCAATGATGACCACTAGGGGGAGGCACCTCCACACCGACTGTTTGACCGCAGCAGGATGACAAAAATCACCTGCATGAATGTATGATGTGTGACATGAAAGTGATGGATATATTTATTTTAAACAGAGGCAGAGACTCTGCTCAGGGTGGAAAATAAAACTTCTGTTTCCATGAACCCCTAATAACAAGTGGGACAGAGTGAGTCATCCAATGAAGTTGTGTGTATATAAAACTCAGTGTTTCTTTTGACATTTTGATGGGAATATGCTATTTAATAATAATAATTTGATACATTTTATAAATTATCTTAAATTATGGGTAAATCATGTAAGTAAGACTGATTACTGGGCTCAGTTTGTTGTTGTCATGACTGGCTTTATTGCATAGATAGATATATTATAATGGGCTTTAAATGAACTCCTGTGCGGCTGCAGTAAAAACTAAGCAAATCATACTGTGATTATGGTTTCTGATTATGGTTTCCAACAAGAGTACACCTTTATTCAAGATAACTTCATCCACGATTACCATATCAATCTTCTATGTGCAAAGACATGAAATCGCTGGATGATAATTAACAGAATCATTTTATCCTGGATAGTCAAACAATGTGAAACACTGTCTGGACTTAAAGCAGAAGGAGCTGGTCCAGACTGTGATGGACTCACATGGTCCGATCAGTCATGATGTTGTACAAATATAATGACAATCAGCTTAACGATTGCGTGTGTCCATCTCATCGGAAACATCTAAAAATATCCTCCGGCTCAGTTCAGACAGATCAGTTACTGCCTGAAGATGTGAAACGAATCAACATGAGGTGAAAAGCGTCAAACATCGTGTCCCTGTCCAAATATCTGGCTGCTAAATGTCCAACCAGAGTCTTTATTTTAATCCCAATGTGTACAGAACATGCACGGCTCTTTTGATTCATTCTGTCTCGTGTTTTAGCCTCCCACTAAGTTGGAATTGTCATTATGTAAGACCATTTTCTCAAAGTGAAAGGGAACAGATTGGGATATTCTACTAATCCCACAAGTTCAGAGTTTTTAGTGCTGGTTCAAAATCTGTGAGAAGACCATGAAACACTCCCTGTTGTTGTATGAAAATACAACATGACAGTATAAGCCAGTGCTCTGAGTCATGCTCCCTCTCCACGGATTTTCATTTCATGCTGAAAGTAACATCTGCTGTTCACATGATCCTAAAAAGGATTCACTTTTTGTAAGTCAGTTAAAACCTCAACATTGAATTTTTATGACCAAACAAACCACTAGCAAGAACAGAATCATGCTAGTTCTGTGTTTGCTTGACTGCTGATCAAGAAGATAAAGCTAGCTTTAGACTCTGCTGGTTAGAAAGCAGTTTCTTGGTGATAGTTAAGTGTATCATTTGCATTCGCCCAGTTTGTACCATTTGATTATGTTCACTTTTTTCTTTGCTCTTCGTCAGAACATTATGAACAAGACAAAGAATGGCTGTGTTAAGGTTGTATTCTCTTACTTACAGTCATGTTTGGACCTAATGCTAACATTAGCATACTAACATGCTCACAATGACAAACATGCTGATGTTTAGCAGGTATAAAATTTACTATGCTACATGCCCTGACTATATTGGTGCCCTAGAGCCCCCCAAAACAGTGTGACAATGGTACCTCCAGTCCAGACAAGTCCTCCCAGTCCTCCAGACAAAAAGGCAAGTGGGGGCCCATCAAGGCACCATTCAGTCAGTGTTTGGTGGCCTGACTGTCGATCGAAAACTGACAGTAAGTCGTTGAAAATTAAACCAAATGAAAACAATGCAAGTCAATGGAGAAAAAAGGGAGGAAAAAATGTTAAGAGGAGAAAACACATGAGCTGTGTCGATATAACCACATCTGTTGGTGAAAACAAACAACTCCTTTAGCGCCCTAGGTGACGGTCTGTAGGCCTGTGCCTCTTTATTTTAGGGTTTTCTAATTAGCTGTAAACATAAAGTACAGCTGAGGCTGATAAGAATGTCATTAGTTTTGTAGATATTTGGTCATAAACCAAAGTGTTGGACCAGTTTTGAGCCAATGATAGCATGAAGTGTTGCTAGCTAGAGACCTCGAATGTTTTTACCAAATTTCATGTCAATTTCTCCAATATAATATATTAGATTATCTTTTTGAACAAAATGTGTGCATCTTTATTGGCTACAGACATAATTATTGTTATTAAAGAGACTAAACTTCTATTGGAATTATGCACTTTCTTAAAATCAAAGGCATCTGTACATGTATTTATTTTCGGGGGCGTACTGGGGTTCAGGGTTCGGGGTTTGGGTCTGTGGCTCCTGTTGCGTAGAGAAACCTGCCAGGTTTGTAACAACACACAAAAACAACTGTTCAGTTTCCTATTTTTATTCATAGATTTGCATTTTTTTGTATACAGGTTCAATAAAATCTTAATGCACATTTTGAGATTCTGGTCACATTATTGTCTTTACACATTAATCAATTTAAGAAAGAAAATAATATTAAACAACATGTTCAGGATCATTTGTGTGATTTTTTTCATATGTGATCTTCCAAAATTATTAAAATTAAAAATTAAACTATATTAGAACAAAAGTCCAGGATGGTGTTGAAAAGAACATACTGTACAGCATCAAAGCATTTTTTTATTATCACATTTTCATTAAAATGCTGTTTCCATGGTCCAGAATTAACTTTCACTCAGTAAACAGCAGCATATAAATATGATCTAATGAAACATCTGCAACAAACACGCCTCCAGAGGTGAAAACAAGAAGCATAAAGAGTCACATTTATCTGAAAAATTAAGAAATTAAACAGATTTCTCACACCTGATCAAAACAGATTTGGGTCATTTAATGTTTAATTTAATCCTGTATGATGATGTGTGATCACACGTATCTTCATCATGTTTTCTTTATTTGATTCTTCTCTGTATTTTCAGCACGTTCCCAAAAACAACAGACATACTGTATATGTACATTTACATAAAAGCAATTTAAACCTTGAGAATAATGTTTGAATCCAGATTTACAAACATAATCAAATACAAAATAATATTAACTGAAGGTCTGTTTACTGGCTTCTCCTGGAAGTTCTCATCTCACAACCTTTAGCTCCAGAAAATGTATATAAACGGGTTAAAATTCAAGTCATTTGTCAAACTATTGTTGTTCAGTTTCCATAACAATCGATCACATGTCACATGATTATTAACAAGGTTATTTTACGGCTGCAGATCTTTACAAAAGACACATTGCAAGAAATACAGAAACGTTTGCTGTGTTTGATTTGAACCTCGTCTCTCAGCTTGTTGTGTCTTTTCAAAGATAAAAACATCAGTGAGACCTGCTGTTGTGGAAACAGTGTCTATTTAAAGGAATTTTAAATGTTTTCTGCACCAGAGATACTTTAACACAAAACATGATGGCTGTTGTTTCCAATCAAAAATATAGAGAGCTGGAGAGAAAAGACTTTGTCTCATATATATTCATGTTTCACATCTTTTATGCACAACAGTAGTTCTATTTGTGTTTTATTCTGTTTTAAGTGGACAATAATTTTCAGATTTTACAAACAGCTGCTGCTCACTTGTTTCATCACTTTTGGAAACTTTCACAAGAGACCTCAAAGATGAAGGTTGCAAACTGCTATCAGGAGCCATTTGTAGATTCCCTTTAGCTTTAGATGTTTGAGACTCAGCAGGTTGGGATCATTTGGGCGACTTCTTGACCGTTTTGGTGGTTTCCACTGACAAAAGGTTTGGCTTTATTCCAATAAATCGTCCCCACATTGAGCTGAGTTCAGTCAGCTCAGCTCGACACGCAATGACGGAACCGTCTGGACAAAATGTTACTGCACCAAAATCACAGACCACGAGCTGAAATCTACACCGTTAGTCCACAAGATCCTTCATGACTCTTCTCACCCCGCTAACTACCTTTATAACTTCCTCCCCTCTTTAAAAACACTGAAACGTATCACCAGAGTCTGCACAACACTCTGAGGGTTTGTATGCAATGGCTGACATCTTATCTGGTATGTGGTACTGATAGCGTCCCCATGGGAACACTTATTTATTTATTTATTTATTTATTTATTTATGGTGATGTGATGGTTTTGTTTGTTTTTGTTTCCAAACCAAGTTCGACCGAAAACTGACGACCATCAAAACCAAATGTCACCAACCAATGTTCACTTTATTACAACTATATTTAAGCTTTTTTTTCCTATTCCAGTTATCATTCTGTCCGAGTTCTGTGAACACTTGAGAAAACATTTATAAATTTTATTTATAAGACGTCTTTTATACTATTATTTCTATTTTCTAGTTATTTTTCATTATTGTACCAGCAGGTTTTTGAGTGTTCCTAAATATAATAATAAAACACAGGAGCAGTTAATCAGAAACCCTCTCCTAAATGAAAATTTAAAAAATGGACAACTTTTATGACGATTGGTTAGAAGTTTTGTCAATCATATCTACTACAGCAACCACATTTATCTGTAATTTGTTTTAATCTGATTAATCATCTAAAGACAATAAATCACAATAAAAAAGGAAGACTGATCCCAATCACCTTGCAGCTCTATGATCAAATACCTGACGCTCAAAGTGCCACTTTTTACCCAGGAGTCTGGGTTACGTCTGACATCACAGACTGTTCAGTTTTCAGTCTGATTTTTGGGGTTTTCGTTCTGCTTTCTCTGAGCCTCATGTAGGCATCAGATGAGCCGCCGGGTCCCGAACACGCCAAAATCTCAGCCTGTTGACAACCTGAGGCTTACGTAAGCCTCCCCACGGACAAAAAAGCAGCACAGGGGAAAACAAATACATAATACATGGTCCTAATACTCTGTGGCAGTCAGCATATAATCCACAAACATGAAATATGGGAGGGGGGGTGGCGGATAATTGTGCAATTCATATTATGGATGGGAAGCAGCCATTGGTGGCTGTGTGCTGGGTTTTTTTATGTAAGAGGATTTCTCACAGTGAGGGCCTCTGTGGCACGAGTCCTCTAAAGACTGGATCATCTGTCAGACGGAGCCAGAGCCAATGAGCAGAGGGGACGGCCTGACGTGGGAGACGAGAGTCTTTTTGGTCGAGGGGGGATTTTGTTGTTTCAGGAAGAGAGATTAAGCCAGTTTGCCTTTTTTTTCACCATCACATCTCTGCTGAGGTATTTTTTAAAACATTTTTCAGGCAGGATTTTATACCTTTCACCCTCCATATAAAACAAAAATGGGCACAGAAACAATTAATTCTAATTTCTGACAATAAAAAATCAGCCAGAAAGGAAATGAACCTGTCTGTACAATGATATTCCTCCATCAAAAGTACTGTACATTGTGATACTGTTGCTTTAATGCAATACTACTTGATTTTGTCAGAATTCCCAAATCCAAAAATATCTTCCCAGCTGATGATACTACAGGTGTTACGACATAATCAGGGACTTCATCTTTAATTACTCAAATTATGACAAAAATATAACATAAGAATCCAAAAGAGTTTATATTTTCATTTTGTTTAAGGGGCCCTGGTGCAACTTTCTCCTGCTTCTCCCTCCCAAAAAGTCAGACATTAATAAACTGCTTCTCTTATTGAAGATTTAAATTTATGTTAAATTATACATCAACTTTTTTTTGCCACAGACTCAATGTTACAATGAAATGACATCACCTGATAAATTTGGGGATTTTTGAATTAACAAAAATTTATAAACACCGCCCACTATATATGATGGACTTTTAGTTGCTTTTAGTAAAGCAACAGACTCCTTAAATTGAGGTGAAAACATGAAAATCACATCACAACATCATCAAAATCATAGTTTGGGTGAAAAGTTTTGAAATGTTTTTCACGACAACAGTGACTCTCAGTCTATAACAGTAAAGTTTGAGCAGCAGCACGTCTTTATATTCAAGATAATATTGTGTAAACAGAGACACAATCATCATCGGTGCTGAATCTTCTTCATACTTTGCTATTATACCTTCACAATGGCAGAAATTTGACTTGTCACAGCAGGAAAAGCTCCAGTGTCACTGTTGACACTGATCATAGCTTCTTTTCCAATTAGCTTAAACGTGACAGGTAGAGAGCTAGCATGTTAAAATGAATGAAATTCAGCCATTAACGCTCTTGAGTTGTTTTGCAGCAGTTAGATGGCATTTTAAAAACAGAACTCAGCTTAAATTAACAGACATGGTTTCCTTGTTTTGGACATTTTAACAGCAACCTCTGACCCTTCTGGTTGTTTTTTTTTTATGTGGATACCATCAGCTAACTTGTTGTAGCTAGCTTTAGCAGTGGTTAGTTAGCCTAGTTAGCCTCCTAGCTCGCTATGGCAAAAAACAACTTCCTGTGTCAGCTTTTCTCACAAATTCCTCTTCAGGTTTGACCTTATTGGACACTTTCAGCATTTAAACACAATGTTTTCCCACAGTTTTCCTCAGCCTGCTTCAGCTAGCATAGCAAACGTCACATATGTCCAATGAAGAAGAGCAGTGTCAAAGCACTGATGAGGAAATATTGGTTTTAAATGTTGTTGTTTTTTCTCAGGGGAAACATTTTATCATTGTGGACAGACCGTAAACAACTGCAAAATCATGAAAACACCTTTCAAGGTTCAATCAAGTAAAATTTATCATTTATATTTTTCCCTTAAGGTTTGTGCAGGAAGCGCTTTGTGTCTGAATCACAGAGTAATGTCGGGAGCGCTGAGGTCACAAATACCTCCACCAGAAAAACCTTCCTTGTGTATCTGTGTTGAGCAGCTTTGTTACACAGTATTTTCCGACATTATCTGTGTTCACGTCATCTCCCAGCAGATGTTCATGAATGCTGCCGGCTGTGATTACAGACAACATCCTGCTTTCTTTAATCAAGTAATTCTGTTCAATGTAGTGGATTCATTTCAACCACTGTCCAGCAGACTGTAAACCAACTCAGTTCCAGTTACTCATCAGCTCAATGTGACGACGTGGTGACAGATTGAAGCACCTCTGATGTTTCTGTGCAGGTCCTGAAGAGGCTAAAGAGTTCAAAGTTCGGTGTCTTCAGTGTCCCGGAGGAGAATAATCCCACAGTGAAACGCGGCCTGTTTGATGTCGGTGCTGCTCAGCAGTCTGCGGTGATCGTTTCCTTTCTGAACAGACATGCTGTGTGCTGCAGATGGAAAGAATTCAAGGTGCTTCTGGGATTTGCTGTCTTTTCAACAGGTGTGGCCAAGACCCTGGAAAACATGGAAAAAGATGTGGTGATTTAATTTGAGCAACTTTTGCATGTTTCAATTTGTCTGTTAAATCTGCACACTCTCCATTTTATATTTACTTTTCCTGTAATATGAATGATTTTTTGTTTGATAGTTTGCAGGTCAACTGATTAGTGCAGATATTACCACCATGTGTCCATTTATAAATCAATGTTAACACACTAAACTACGATGGTGAACATTATAACTGCTAAACATCAGCTCAAAGCATTGCGGTGTCTAAGCACAGCCTGACAGAGCTGCTACTGTTTATCTATGATCACACTATCAATCAGACCAATAACTGTAAATCTGATGCCTGTTTGTTTAAGCATACAAATATAAGTTGACACCATTGGTTCAGTAATGAAACAATAATTTTCTGTATGAGATAAACAGTTGATGTTTGCTGCATTGTCTCAGTAAACAAACATCAGCCTCTTTTAACACCATCCACTAAATCTCTGTTAACACCAACATCTGCTGCTCGCCACATCTGTAAACCCTCACACAGAGGCCACCCAAGGGTTAGTCCCACTGTCCAGCATACGTCAAGGGGATGAGTGACGCACATGCATCCGTCCATCCATTCATTATTTCTCTGTCCAGCAAGGGTTTATGTTGTCAGCTCACTTCGACTGTGTTGGAGGGGGGGGGAGACAGGCGGGCGGCTCATGCAGAGGATTTACTGGCTGGTTCAGAGCTTCATGCAGCAGGACGAAGAGCTTAGAGTCTGGGACCTCGATGTCCAGAGTTTGGGGGGGGAGGGGAGACGACAGAGTCACAGTCTGGTGCTGCTGATGTGTCCACTCTGTATATCAGAGTCTTATACAATTTATAATGGACGGTTCAAACTAGAGCTGCAACTATTAGTCAATTAATCCATTAGTCAATGGACAGAAAATGAATCAGCAACTATTTTGATAGTTGAATAATCGTTTTAGTGATTTTCTAAGCAAATGTGCAAAACATTTGCTGGTTTTAGCTTCTCAGATGTGATGATTTAAAGCTTTTCTTTGTCATACCTGATAGTAAACTGATAATCTTTTGGGTTTTGGACTGTTCAGACATAATAAGACCTTTAAAGACTTAACAATCGACTCTGGGAAATTATAACAAGCATTTTCATCATTTTCTGATATTTTATAGACAAAACATTTTATTGATTAATTAAGAAAATAATGGTTAGTTGCCGTTCAAACAGAGCTTCAAAAACCTGTTCAACTGCTAGAGAAAGGACCAGAAGTTCAGACTCAAGTGACTGACTCTAAAAGATGCACATGTAATATGTAAATGTGTGACTCTCTGTGTGACTCTGTGGCAGCGTCTGTCGGTCCACCACTGTCGTCCTGATTGAAACATCTCTACAACTATTGGATGGGTTGCAGATATCAAATATTTTAATTATCCAGTGAAATATCTCGAAATCTATTATATGGACTGACACTAAATTTGCTACCAACAGTCATGGTTTCTAGACGATGTAGCTTGATGACCGCTCACCGAGCACCGTCTGTACATTGACACCTGTACATTTGGATCAAAGAGAAATGTCTCAACAACGATTAACAACCCACTAGAAATTACATTAACATCATTCTAATTAGTTTTGCCAGTTAACGTTTTGAGGAACACATTCTTGCTGCCTGGACTATGTTTAGTTGCAATGTTTTTTGAGTAAAGAAGGTATTATATATGTTTATTGGATGGTTGGGTGGATGGTGGACCCAACTCATTTAAAGAGCAGCAGCCGAAGCTCAAACGATGGAAAACATGGTGGAAATATGACATTTCTGTTTGTTTCATGTATTCATCTGACGAAGGTTACAGTCTCCTCCTCATCGCTTCACACGTTTTCAGCTCTTCAGTGACGTTTAGGTCACATGATTCATGTACGTCATCATTTATTCGCTAAGTCTACACACTTGCACTCTTGAGAATTACAAGCAAAGCGTTATTACTAAAACTGGAAGTCATAACCATAGGGACATTTTCAGTGCAATTACTTTTCATGGCTAGATTTGTTCTTTTAGTTTACCGCAGAGAGCAAAGTTTCCTCGTTTATTGGCTTCCACCAATTAGGTTTAACTTTAGTCAGTCATTTCAGTGAGAACGCATCTATAACAGCATCCAGAAACCGTGATCCAGTCGGCACGACATTGATGTAAAGCTACGTGTAGACAGCTTTACACAAATGTTACACAGAGGTTTAAAATGATTTACAAGAAACATTCCAACCATATTTGAGTCGTGATGTTTCTACTGTGAAAGTAATTATCCTCAGAATGTTATTCAGTACATAAGCAGCTGTGTTGAAGGCAGTAAAAAGTATACATGACATCTGGAACAGTCACATGCTATAAAGCTGATGTATGACAGCCTGTGAATAAATTCTCAAAACTTTGTATCATCTGAACACAATTTTATATTTCAGCTGACAATTTAATAATTTAAAAGTGTTTTTTCCAGTGAGGTGCAAGTTAAGTGAAGTGAAGTGAAGTCAGCATCCCAAATTTACATTCATATTGGAAGAATGTGTCCTGTCCGTTATGTAGTATGTTGGAAAGTAAAGGTGTAGTAAGTAAAAGCAGAGGTTGGTTGGTGGATTTTCATGCATTAGACTGGAGTTCACATCAACCAATACACTGAGAAGTTTGGCATATGTTGTAAGTGAAGAACATAATTTGTAGAAAAACTTGGGAATTTCCCAAAGTCGGGTATCAAAAGGTAACATTTGATAACAGTATCTAAAAGTTTTAAAAGATCAGTCACATCCAGATATTTGCAGCGACTCCAGTGGAGTTTGACAGCATAAAATATTTAAATTATCCAAAATATCAACAACAAGCATCAAGGTTTAGTGCCAGTCATTCAGGATGAAAGAACGAGGGCTTCTTGAGCTGCAATTTCGCACCGACATTCAACTGAGAGAAACCCATCAAAGAAAAACTGACAGTCTCTAAACCTACAGCAGGAAAAAAGCCCAGGATGTAGAAGACTACATCATAACACTTTTTATTTACTGTTAGCAGATCAGGAACCAACTGCAGCTTAAAACTAATTAATCAGGTTTTGATTTGCTGTTAATCTGATTAAACACAGGGGACCAATCAGCTGCTCAGACCAGGGCGCTGTCCTTGATTTGTGTTGCACACTGAGACACATATCAGTAATAATTTATTTCCATGCATTTGCTAATGCATGATGGATTACAGTTGGGATATACAGACCACTGGCACGACACAGTCTGTACATGTACATATGAATGAGATAAACAGATGCCCTTGACACACAATGAACTGTAATATCTGAACACACACAGATGTTCACATGCAGGGGGGTTTAGCAGATGTGGTTTATTTTAGAGAAATATTAATCTCTTCTGGTTGTAACTTCCAGCTTTGGCGTTTACTTTCATGTCTGGGTTTACTCTTGCAGTTATGTTTTATTTTGCCTCTGAAACAACTTTAAGATCCTCACGGGACACTGAAACCAGACTGATAAATGCAAGTGTTTGGACTTTTTGATGTTGTTGTTAAGGTTATGGTCACTGTACCGTAACTAAATAAAACAACATTCTGGTAAGCAGATGTGTCAGTTTAACCCAAAACAGCCCACCAACACTCACACACAAACTTCACTCGCTATCCCTACAAGGATCTCTAACTAAATGAATTCCCTAAAAGCCCCAAACAATAAGCTAAACTTAATTCTAGCCTTCAACGCATAACTAAGACTCAACCTCAAAATGAAAAAGTTGTAGGGAACCGTATTCTCGGTCCCCACAATGCAGGAGTCCCCACAGTGTCATCAAGCAGCCAGATGTGAGTCCCCACAATGTCAGTGTGTTTTCAGGTGCGAGTCCCCACAATGTCAGTGTGTTTTCAGGTGCGAGTCCCCACAATGTCAGTGTGTTTTCAGATGTGAGTCCCCACAATGTCGGTGTGTTTTCAGGTGCGAGTCCCCACAACGTCAGTGTGTTTTCAGGTTTGAGTCCCCACAATGTCAGTGTGTTTTCAGGTTTGAGTCCCCACAATGTCAGTGTGTTTTCAGATGTGAGTCCCCACAACGTCGGTGTGCTTTCAGGTGCGAGTCCCCACAACGTCAATGTGTTTTCAGATGTGAGTCCCCACAATGTCAGTTTGTTTTCAGGTGCGAGTCCCCACAACGTCAGTGTGTTTTCAGGTGTGAGTCCCCACAATGTCAGTGTGTTTTCAGGTTTGAGTCCCCACAATGTCAGTGTGTTTTCAGATGTGAGTCCCCACAATGTCAGTGTGTTTTCAGGTTTGAGTCCCCACAATGTCAGTGTGTTTTCAGGTGTGCGTCCCCACAATGTCAGTGTGTTTTCAGGTGTGAGTCCCCACAATGCAGGAGTCCCTACAGTGTCAGTGGACAGTCAGGTTTGGTTTAGTGTTGAAATGATTATTAAATTAACTGATTAGTTGAGTGACAAATTAATTTTCTTTTTCTTTAATTTATCATTGATATAAAAATTGAACATCTTCAGGGTTTGAACTGTTGGTTGGACTTTTTATACACATTCAGTACTGTGTTTAAAACTATGTGTGAATGATTGTGTATGATATATACTGTATATATTCTGTCCATAGAGGTCTTTCATCATATGGAAATGCACTGGTGGTATTTTATGCACATGGCAATAAATCAACAAATCCTTGTTGAAAAAGTTTTAATGGTACAGTGTGTAGAATTTAGTGGCGTCTAGCAGAACGGACTTGACAGAAATGAAATATAATATTCATAAGTATGTTTTAATTAATGAATAATTACCTGAAAATAAGAATTGTTGTGTTTTCATTACCTTAAAATGAGCCCTTTGTATCTATATAGGGAGCGGGTCCTCTTCCACGGAGTCCACCATGTCGCACAGCCATGCTTATACAGTAGCCCAGAACAGACAAACACTGGCTCTAAAGAGGACCTTTTGTGTTTTTTTGTGAGTTTCGCGGCCACCGTAGATTTTCCTACACACTTGGAAGGGGGGGGGGGGGGGGGGGGGGGGGTATTAAGTTTGTTGCAATCTGCAACCTCACTGCTAGATGCCGCTAAATCCTACAAACTGGTCCTTTAAAAAGAAAAAAGAAAATACATACATAGAAATTGATAACAAAAATAACTGTTGGTAGCTCTAGCTAGGATCCCTGTGATGGAAACCAGGGGCATCGGCAGCTGCTTAGGGCGAAACTGAATCAAAAATTTTCTTTTTCGGGGTCCAAATTTACGTATTTAAAGATATGCAGTCTCATTTTGCAAATTGTAAGTTTAGGTTTTTTTTATTTGCACATTGAATGACCTTTGTACTAGCTTGTAACTGCACATTGTTTCACATTTCATCAAGATTAATGTTATGATTATCATATTTGATTTGTGTTTTTGCTTATTGTTGCTCTGCATGTCTACAAAAAGGGTTATAATCAGTACTGCTTGGTTGTGTTTTGGTGCCTTGTCTTGCTTGCTGGCTCCATGTACTGAATACTGGATATTGTTGCTGTATTACTGCACTAATGTTTTGCTGTCTGCTTTTGCTCTACATGGATTGTGCTGAGTCTTGAGAATGCTTAATCTGTTGCCGATGTCTTTATGGCATCTTGTTGTGTTCTGTCTGTAATCGTTAACCATCATTTTATCAGTTTCAGAACATCTCGCTAAAGGACTGCAGCTGAAAAACACTGGCACTCTTACAGAAATGTTAATTAATACATTGTCCTTATAGATAAATCAATGAAAATGAAATGTCTGTTTAGGTTTTATCAGTTTTAAATTGTTTCAGTTGTCCTAAATTCTTGTTAATTATTGCAACACATATTTGCAGGTGGTGGGGGTTGTGGTTGGGGTTCAGGGAGGGGGATGGGTTATTAAATTCTTCTTTGGCCCCCAGAAAGTTTTGGATTGGCCCTGCTGGCTGCTTACCTCCTGCTGACCTCCTCAGCAGCTCATCGACACCATCCAGGGATGTTAAAAATCAAAAACAAGAGTCCAGGACTAAAAACACTGTACAAAGTGAGACAACAGCACTTCATGTCTCTTCCTCTCCCTCAGACCAGAGTACTCCTCTTCTCCCTCTCCCTTTCTCTCTCCCGCTCCCTCTCTCCTCTGTCCCGGCTCAGGTCCGGCGTCGGCAGCTCGGCGTGGCTCGCCGTGTTGTTGGGCTCGTAGCGAGAAGAGGCGGGCGAGTTCTGCATGACCACCAGGCGTATGGGCGACTGGCTGGGCGGCGCCGGCGTGTTGTCAGGGGCGTACTCCTTGGTGGGGTCTTTGCCCCGGCAGTCGTACAGGATGCAGGAGATGAGGAAGACCAGGAGCAGGATGACATAGCTGGCGACCAGGATGATGAGGTTCAGTGTGACGGGGTCAATCTCCAGGTAGAATTCCATGAAACCCATGGTGACGCTTCATATCGTGCCCGATCCAGAGGCGAAAGAGATGATGGGAGAATCAACAAGAAAGAAAAAAAGAGAGGAAATGTGGGCAGAAGGGGCAGAAAAAAAGACAGTTGAGTGATGAAGGATGAGCGATGGACAGCTGGCTGGAAAGAGAGAACGAGCAAAAGACAGCAGAGGACGACACCAGAGAGATGAAATGAGAGGGATCAACTGAGAGAGAGAAAAAGAGAGAGTGGCAGTGACAGCAGGCCAGGCTGGATATGAAGCTTTGTGCTCTAAAGGACGTTAATCCGCGCTGCTCCTCCAACCTTGAATTTCAGCAACCAATGATTAAAGCTGCTCAGTTTTAATAACTTAAGCCACCATTTTGATTTTGCCAACTACACATACAGTGCAGTCACAAAATGACACTCGAGCAAAATGGAGGACAGGACTTCAGCACACACCTGTCAGCTTGCCATAAGCATCACTTTGGGGATTTTGGGAGTCATGTAATATGTATTAAACAACTGCTTTATTATGTCACTCTGAGTGATTATTTTTACATTTGAAATCAAATTAGATTAAAAGCATACAAGGTCAGAGAACAGGCTGTGTGTTCTCGCTCCAAACATGCTATTTTACGAGTATTGCTGTTAGTACATCCTGTTAATGACATCTAAAGGACTTTTTTTTGCCCTGAGTTTAGCCTCACAGGCAGAGTGTCCTGTTTTAAGTTACCATGAGGGAGTATTAAAATAAACATCTCCAAATATTTCAACTTTAACCTTGAAATATCATTGCTTTATTCTGAAAATATTACACAGTTCACAGAAAAAAAGAACTATTTCACAGTTGTTTTTATTGAATTTCACAATTTACATATATTTGCAAAAAGAACACCATTGCCACAGCACAACAAACATCCCCTACCCCCTGCTGTCACTCAGTAATATTAAACTGCTTTATAGAGGAATGTACAATATGGTATGCATGTATATCAAAGTGTACACAATGAAAGACCATAGTTAATACAAGGCACTTAGTAAAGCATTTAAGTTATAATGAGAGGTCAAGCAGAAGCAGCACATCCAGGCCTGAAATGTCAAAAACCATATTCAGACATGTGTCAAGGGTCAAAACATGATAATGTCATTGTTTATTCCTCTACTTGTTTGGAGGGTTCGTCAAAGAATGTCAAAAAAGATGTCCACACTTTAACGAAATTCTTTCCAGAACCCTTATAGTGTATATCTGATTTTTTCAAGCCTCTGGTTAGACAACACATCCTTTATCCACTGGGAGATTGAGGGCTGAGCAGCCTCCTTCAACCTCCAAAGTATCAGGCGGCGAGCCAGGAGGGTAGTAAAGGCAACGACTTGATGGCCCATCGTTGGTGACTGTTATAATAATTCATTGACATAAGAGGGTTTGGATCATTTTTAACTGTTAAGACTATAGAGAAAGCTTCAAAAACAGCCTTCCAATACCCCTCCAAGTTAGGGTTAGGGTTATCCAGTTTAGATTTGGAGAGATGCATCCAATGAACTACTTTAAATTGAATCAGAGAGTGTCGAGCACACATAGAGGAGGACTGAACTCTCTAACGTCTCTGTCGAATGCCTTCTCTGCATCCATGTGGCGTTCTGAAACAGTTTGGCAAAGAGAGAGTACATGACGTTAAACAAGAGTCGGATATTAAACAAGGAATGTCTATGTTTAACAAAACCTGTCTGGTTTGGGGGATACAATACTGGGCAGAGTGTCCTCCAGATGATGAGTCAGTACTTTGGCTAATATCTTGTAATCAGTGTTTAACAGAGAGATGGGTCTGTAGGATCCGCAGTCTAAGGGATCTTTGTGGGGGAGGGGTTTCCCAGTAATGTTATACATGTCTGGTTTAGGGTGGTTGGGAGGGAGCCTGATATCAGTGAATCTGAGTACATGGCTGCCAAAATGGGGGTTAGCTGTGTAGAGAATGTCACATAGAATTCACTTGGTAGACCATCTGGACCTGGTGATTGTGGTGATTGCTAATGGATTCTGTTATTTTCTTGTTGTGTGATTGGTTTATCCAAACCAGACACCTGATCTGGGGGCAGAGATGGGATGTGTGCATCCTTAAAAAGGTCCTGCATGGCATTAAAATTGGAGGAGTTACTAGAGGTGTGTAGTTTACTGTAATAATCTTTAAAGATGTTGGTCTGCAGTAACCTTGCCATCCTGACTGACCACCCCATTAATAACTTGTTCGGTTCAAGGGTCCTTCAGTTGTCTGGCCGAAATTTTCCCACTTTCTCACCATGTTCCAGAGTACTTTTGTTCCTGAGCAGAACATTTTCTATGGAGTTTAAGGAAACAAGGTTCTAGTCTGCTTTGAGTTTCAGGCACTCCTTTTATAGGTTTGGGGATGGATATTGTGCATATATTTTATCCAATTCAACTATTTGTTTACCAAGTTTTAATTGTTTTGCATCCAAGTTATTTTCATTATTAGCCACAAAAGATATGATCTGACCTCTTAGATATGACTTTAGTGCCTCTCAGATAGTTGAAACATCATATTAATGTCTAAAAATAAGGGAATTTGTTCTGATGGAAATTTCACAAATTTTTAGTCCCTGCTTTTTGAAAACGCCAAATTCACCAAAAGGATTATATGTAGGAAGCCGATCTGGATGAGATCATGAACATCAAGTCCACTTCAGACAAAACATCCTGCCTTTTTAAATAAGCATTCAGTGCTGAAAAGTCAAAGTTCCAGATGAGTCAAATCAAGTAGATATTTTTCAACGTTACAGTCTTTTTAGTGCCAAAGTTCCTCTTTTTGTTACTATACTTCCACCTGCAGCTCAACAGGGAAACACTGTCCAAGGAAACACAAAGAGGGAATTTGATGTAATAAAGACTGTAAATGTGTCAGATATCCACTTGATATGTCTGTGCTTCACACAGACTTTTAAATGACTGTGTGGACACACTGTGGATTTTGGCCTCCATCACTTCCATTGAAAGCACATTTGAAGGATCTTTTTATATCCAGTATGAACAGGAGGAATGATTACAGCGAGGAAAAACCTCTTTCACTGTTCATAAGGACACCTGACTGTTGTTTTAAGAAAGATTTGAAAGATTGTGAACCCGTCTTTTAATGGTTTTCATATGTGCAGGTCTGGTGCAGCTACAATAAACCTGGTCAGAATGGTCAGTGAGATTTTCCCTTCGCATGAACTGCTAAACACATTATAGTCACATTAAATCCTCAACTAAGGACATTGTAGGTGGACTAAAACCAGCCTTTACCCGTCGAGTTTAGCAGATCATTAAAAAAAACATGTTCTTAAGCCGACCCACTGGGCTGTGAATATTCTGTGTGTACATTATACCTCACTACAGCATTTAATGTATACAACAAATAAAACAAATATCATCAAAAGTAAATATCATTATGATGAAGATTATTGTTTTCATCACTTCCATATTACTGTGAATTATGGGTAAGTTTCTGAGCAAAGGCTGGTGAAGACTTAAGACCACATGTGGACTCCTCGGTACTTGCACCTGCAAAGTGTATGAGTCTGCAAGTCCGCTGAAGTCCAGACATTTGGATTCAGCCAAAGTCTCTGAATCAGGTTTTAAATCGACACTGGAATCACTGGTACTGATAAATATATGTGATAAGATATGCTTTACGATACACTTTTGGATATAATTAGATAAAATTTAATGCAATATCATAAATCACAGATCTGTGTGTTTTCATTTGATGCTCCTGTGATCTACCAGACTCAGAGAAATCCAGCTGCTGATACCTGTTGGAGGCAAAACATCACCGATTCAGAACAGAAACCTTTGAACAGACGGAGCTGTTGTAGTTCACAGATTCTGAACACCAACAGAAACACAGTACTGAATGTATATATATGATGTCACGTGACCTCATCATCCACATTACAGACTGAAGACAGAGCAGGACGAAGCTGCTGTCGGTGACAAAACTTCATGTTGTTTCGATTCGTCCTGCATCTGTTCTGCATTATGCATCAATGCTGCAGTCGCTTCCACAAGCTTCTCGTGTGTCCCGACATCTCTACCAGAGAGATTCTTGTACGACCAAAATGAAGACACAGTTCAACGAGTT
Source organism: Thunnus albacares (assembly GCF_914725855.1). Lineage (NCBI taxonomy): Eukaryota > Metazoa > Chordata > Actinopteri > Scombriformes > Scombridae > Thunnus > Thunnus albacares. Next base: position 26,133,310 of record NC_058125.1, on the reverse strand, counting down.
CACAGTAAAATCTGGTGCTCTCAGTCTGCGACGTCTGTGTGAGCAGAAAGACTTTAGCATCAGTATGAATGCACCGTCTGTGGACCTCCGTCTGTCTGTAAACCTCTCAACCCTTCTCCTGTCTAAATAAAATGCAGAGAAATGAAAAGAGGATATCCAGTCGCTTCAAAAAATGTTGTAAAATAACAGAATCAGGAAATACCTTTCAAAGCAGGGACACCTAACTACTGTCCTCGACAGCAGATGGTGAGCGCCGGGGGGAAAAAAAAAAGGCGGGGTAAAAATAACAGAGCAGGAAAAATATAGCAAAGCGGATATTAGACTTTAGAGAGAGGACACCCAAACAAGCTGAAATGACCTGCTAATGGTATAAGATCAACTTGACCCACTAAACAGTGTGACAGGACAGCGCGGAAAAACTGTTTTCAGAATGCAGATGTGGATGCAAAAACATATTTAGTAGAAAGAAAGATTCTGCAGAGATTCTGCAGTCTCATCATTTGCATTTCAAACTCTGCTGTCACCCTTTTCTTTGTCTTGTAGATGAGACTAATTGATTTCTTATTAGGAAACTAGTAACTTCTTATCCTGTGGTTGCAGAAATTGTGCAAATTTTAACCAAATTTCCTGAAAATCTGCCAAAGAAAATGTATTTTAACCGCTTGTTTCCATCCACTGCTGTTGTGTGAATATTAGGAAATAAACAGCTGGTGGAGCTGATTCTGGAGTCAGTGCTATTAAACCACCACAGAAGAAGAAGAGGACACAATGAGATGACGTCATTAAAATGATGGAAAACATGATGGAAATATGACATTTCTGTTTGTTTGATGTATTAATTTCAACTCCAAATAAAACGACCAAATATGTTATTTGATCATGTGACTCCAGAACGACACATAGCAGCGTTTTCTAATCTATTGGCAGTAAACAGCAGGATGACATCATCTGTCTGTTTATAAAACCGTCACATCACTGATAAACAATAATGATGTTTTATGATGTGACAACGCTGGTTAGGTTTAAGGAAAGATGATGTTTTGGGTTGAAATGATCACTTTGTTAGAGAAACGTGTGTTCTTCCTTAAAGTTAGACCACTGTCGTTGTCATGGATACAGTAATATGTTGTCTTTGGGCGACTGACATTACAACCTTTTGGAGGACAGTTTGAGGAAGGTTACAGTCTCCTCATCGTTTTATTTCAAATATGGGACAGTTTGTTTTACTGCGAAGTCATCCTGACACACACACACACACACACACACACACATATATATATATATATGTGTGTGTGTGTGTGTGTGTGTGTGCGCAGATGTGGCAGATCAAGTCCTGTCAGGAATCAGGCTAATTCCTTGTGCAGTCGTCGCTGCTCTCCATCTGTGCAGGTTTTTTTTTCTGCCTGATGGACGAAGGAAAAACAGACACCAGATGGACCGAAAGTCTGAATGAAATAAAAACCTTTCAGATCATCTGAAGGACGTTAAATTGGGACAAATTAAAAACATTAAAAAATCTGTCCAGATCCAAAGAACCTTCAACGTTCATGGTTGAATGTGGTATATATAACAGGATCTGATGTCTGTCTCACTTTCTCTGTTTTTTTTTGTGTTGAAACTTGTCTTAAATGTGGGTGAGACACCTCCAAGCAACTGTTGGTTTCAGTTAATTCCTCCAAAAAATCAACTTACAGATATAAATACCTTGCTGTGCACATCGACAACTCTCTTCTAATGCCGGCATGTTCATGTTGAAAACCTTTGTTTTACAGCAGATTCAGATAAAGTTGTTTGAATCCAAACCAACAATGACTTTCCTATTAACAAGTATTGTGTGTTGTATCCAAAGCCTGATAAATCTTATTCCTCTGTGCCGTAGACCTCCGTTGTTGTCCAAAATATTATAAACACTTCAATGATCCATAGTTCATAGACCCTTTTAACTTCTGGAATCGCATCAAACAAAGAAGAAGAAAAATGCAAAACGACAGAAGAAGAGGCAGCAGCTCCTCCCAGTCATTGCGTTAACATGCACTTCAGTATCCAGGTTACAGTCGTCTTTCTCCAGAAAGCTGATTCCCAAACGTTCATGTAAAAGAGAAACCTGGTGTCTGTAATCGGGGTCGGGGATTAGAGAAACAAGGTTTCCCCTGAAGAACGCTGATTTCTCTGCCATGAAGACGCATAACCAGGTTTCTAATCTGCTTTTTACACGTGCATAACAACAGACTGCAGGCAGGGAGAGTAACAGCGGAGCGACTGGATGAAGATCATTACACACAGAGTGATGCATCCTTGTATTTAAAATAACTGCATCCAAAGTTTGACTGAAACTGAAACTAACACAGAGAAGCCTGTAGAAGTCTACATAAGTCTGTTTCCACTGCTGAACCTTTAGGTTTTTGCATCGTTGCAGGTGTGTAGCAGGCTTCATATGTTTTATACTAACTGCAAAAACAGTATAGTATGATGAGTAGTATGAAACTGTAAGCTTATTGTGTAGTAGGGATTGGGGACACAGCATTGGTTTAGCATGCTAACATTCGCTAATTAGCAAAGTGCAGCTGAGACTGATGGGAATGACCATAAACCAAAGTATTGGACAAAATGAAAGTTAGATCACATGATGAGAGGAAAAGGAATCACCAAAGTTATTACAATTGATCCTGAAGGAAACATGAATGTGTGAAGCAGATTTCATGACAATCTGATAGTTATTGAGATATTTCACTCAAAACCACAAACGTGAACCTCATGATGCTGCTTGATAAAAAGTAAAAGGATCACCGAACTCACTCTACTTCTTACAATACATGCTGGTATTAACATTTCCCAAATAAGTCCTAAAGTCTTCACAATCTAAAAAAGTATTATAATCCTTATCAGTGTGCGTGTCTGAGCCGCTGTGTACTGCAGGTGTGAACACATCAGCATCAGTCCACGCTGACCCTGCCGACAGACTGAGTTCAGGTCCAGGAGTCCTGATGGAGAGCATTGTGTTGTTCAGAGGAAGTGGAGTCACCTCTGCGAACAGCCTTCAGTCTTCTTATCACAACCTTTTCAGAGCAGCCTGAGTTGAAGAGTGACGGCGAGCAGTCAAAGCGGGAGCTGCCATTCTTTTGAAACACAATGTGAACTTCCTGCGTTGAGGCGGCACCCGTCCTATCTGTCACAGCACCCAGCGTACACTGGGAGCTATGAGCACTCCCTATTATTACAATAAGCCTTTAAATCCATCAGCACGCCTGCGAATGAAAGAAACAGATGCATAAAATGAAACAGATACAGAAAATGGATGAAAGGAAGTGCCTCTCCCTGGTTAATGGTGCCTTTCGGGGCCTCTGTGCCATTGTTGCCCTGCTGGTCGGGCTCTGAAACCAGTTTCTATCACAGGATCTTTCCCAGCATAGACCCACTGGAGCCGCTCGGCCTTACAGGCAACACTCTGAACCACATCCTGCATCATTATTTGTTCTTAAGCACTCGTAATGTTTAAAATAATCTCAATGAGTCATTATGAAATGTTGTCACACCTGTTGCTGCTGGGAAAAAAAAACATTTTCCAGCAGCAACAGGTGAGACACAAATCTGTTCAAATTTCTTATCAAATATAATTAGATTCATCTCATTTGCAAGTAACAGAAAATTTAATTTAAATGTTGTAATCAGCATTTCCAGGAGGAAAATAAGTGTAAGCATTACTGTACAAGCATACAAGAAGATGTATCCTGCACATTTCCAGCTCTATATTCATATTCTGGGGCTCTACTGGAATAAAAACTCCTTATTTATCTTCTACTGGTCCTTTGTGCAGCCCCTCAGTTCAGCCTCTGTCTCTAACAGGCCGTTTTAGCTCCTGTCTCTTTAAGGCCCCGCCTCCTGATGAGCCCACTCTGTTCTGATTGGTCAGCTTTCAGGAAGCTTCCTCCGGTTCCGGAGGCTACGTAAACAAACTATAGTAGCAGGATTTCACTTCTTCTTCTCCTTCTTTACTCCAAATGTCAACTTCTCAAATGGAGCTGAACAACACATGGAAACACCTTAGCAACCACCTTAGCAACAAACCCTACCAGTGGACAGCTGTTTATTAGCATGTGTGAATAATCTGAGGTCATTACGAGGAGGAAGTCGAGGTGACTTTGCAAACAAAATGTTCAGCGCAGGTTGAAGCCCTGAGTTTTGACTTGCAGGCAGCATTTCTACATATGTTCACCTCAGAACAGGATATAAATAACAGAGAATCACAAAAAGCATGACTCCCTTCCTGACATGTAAAATGCTGCTCTTTGACCTCTTAACTGTTGCATGTAGATACAGTATTTGTGTTTTTACACCTACATACTGTGTGACTTGCATGTTCTCTGTATTCTTCCTTTTTGACAGTCTTCCAGTCTTTCTTTTTTGTCTTTAATTACTGAACTTTAACCAGCGTGATGCACTTGCATGCACCTTTTCCTCAGAAACGCTTCTCTTTAATTGGTCTTTTCTCCCTCACAGTTAGACCGATGATGTAGTAGAGAGCAGAGAGAAACACCACACCATGTTTGAGGAGAAAACAACTGAAGGATCTCTTCTTAATTAAATCATGAAACTGAGACATAAAAGCCACATCATTAGTCAGTGAGCAGCTTTGAAATATCCAGTTAGACCACAGTTACTGAGGCCAGTTTCTCTGGATAAGAAGCTTCTCTATATGATCGATCTGAGTCGCTGCTTTTCAGCTTTTTCCTCTTTGAAAACCTGCAGTTATTTATGGATTAAACTATACGTTTGAAGAAGACAAGACAAGCTAAAATAATTACTCGCAATGGCATAAACATCCCTCTACTTTGGTCTCTAAAGACAGATTTACTGGAGTAAATCTATAAACAAAAATCGTATAGATTTCCAAAAATCCCTCAGCAATAAGCAGACTTCCTCTCACGTCGTGATGGGAAGACATCTGTTTATTACTTTCGGGTCAAAAGAAGGAAAGAAGGATATGAAGATTTAACCTCCACGGTTCAGAGTCAATTCCAGCCTTCGCAGCTTCAAAATCCCAGTTTACAGTAACTGTAATAACTAAACATCCACCGTCAGAACAGCTTCACTCATCAGTTTGTTCTGTTGACTCCATGTGTTTAGACAATGACAGTCATTCTTGTTTAAATGATGTAATGTTGTTGCTTATTCAACATTTCTGTCATTGTTTTTTAGTGAGCAATATTTCCCAAAAAGTCCACAGAATCTGGTGCATGTCTTATTGTGGTTTTGCTTTTCTTGTGTCAGACTGATTTATGTATTTTACACACTGTGCATGCTTTTTGTATCTGTGTTTCTGCTTTGCATGTTCTAGTTAGTGTCTAACAATGCAGCTCAATCTACTTTTCTATTAACATTAATATCGTCATGTATTTATTGTCTTGCATATCTTGTATCATGAGTCTCTGTGTTGCATGTTTTAAGGATGTCCTGAATGATGTTTTTCATTAATATTTTATATGTTCTTTCTTCATTTTATTGTTCTGCATGCTTATAAATGACCTCATGATCTCATTTTCATGTTCTGTTTTTAGGGCGACTCTGTAACATCTGTCCAGGGACTACAGATGAAAAACTCTGGCGCATTTACAGCAGTTTTTATTAATGTGCACTGTCCCTGTTAAATAAACAATAGGGATGTGCAGAGATCCCAGTATTTGTATCTGTATTCAAATAAAAGTGGAAAGAGGCTTAAAAATCCTGTTTTTCTTTTTATTACACTTTTAATTTTAGAAAATTAAAGTGTTACAGTAAGTGTTCATGAATAAACTACCTTATGAAGGAGGTCCACACACCGGGTCTTGAACTGGAGTCTCCAGATCATAGACGACTGCGCTGACTACTGAGATAAAACTTTGCTCATCACCTCACTGCAGATAGACCTCTACCTATTTATACACCCATAACACAGAGACAGCACACTGTGTAACATGTAGGGAGGAACTTCAAAGGCAATTCTTGCTTTGCACTTTTCATTTATTGCCTATTTTTTTTTTACAACCTAACTGTCAGACTCGGGGAAGCAGGAGTGGACCCAAACGCAGAGGCTGAACAGAACTAGCAGAAGAAACAACACAAAACGATCCAACCAGAACTGAACAGAAAACCAGAACTTAAAGAAACTGAACTAACAAGGAGATGAGGTGCAGGTGGGGAGACGGGCGGGGAACTTGAGAGGGGAATGAACATACAGGGAGCTGATTGGCTGAGGACACACAGGGGGCGGGGCAGGGCTGACGAGGCTAACACAGGGCAGGTGTGGAGGAGTACATGAACACACAAGGGAAACAGAACAAAAACCCAGAAAACAAACTCAATGCCATCTACACTAACCCATCCAAAACCAACCACAAACACAAACCCAAGCACACAACCCAACAAACTAATGATGCAGTCCTCCAAAACCCACCACCCAAATCATACAAGAAAACCCTTATGAACCGAGGGACTAAACAGACGTGCAAAACCAGGAGACCCCACAGAACACAACATAAGACCAAAAAAACACCCAAAGTCCAGGCAAGATGTGACACTAACTTTGTGGAAAGGAGAAGAGGAACAACAGGTGATGGAGAGTCTGTTGGGACCACTTTGCTTGTGTCAGTAGCTCAGCTTTATCTCTGGGGAACACCCCCAATATATAACTTTTAAAATATTTGTATGAAACAAATATTTGTATAAAACCCACTATTTGTGCTTTGCTGAATAATGTATTTGTATTCGGGCACACCCCTAATAAACAAACAAATAAAACAATAGATTTTCTATTCGAGTCAAGAGTTTTTGATCCCACACACCCGTCACTGAGACCTCGAGGTTGTTTGAAATGTTGCCAGACCATCATGAACGAGTCAAGTGTTTAGTTCACATCTGTAATAACAGCAGGGCAGAGAGGACTGAACTCTGTGGTGTTTAGAGAGATTTCAGCTGAGAAAGTTAGAAAAATGTCTTTAGAGGAGAGTGTTTGAATGAGTTTTCAGGACTAAAAGCTGGTGCAGTTTCATGGCAGCATGAAGGTTTTAACTTCTGATATGGAGAGAAAACTTCAGGAACACACTTGATTTTTTCATAAAGACTAATGATAGAAATGCTGAATGAATGAATGATTGTTTTGAATTCTGACTAAATGCTTTTAAATCATCTTCATGGCTTCATTGTGAGCGTGGTGGTCTTATCACGGCTCACAGCTTTAACTGTTCATTATTTCAGCGGGGAGAACTCCTCCCTGACTCCTACAATGACTCGACCTGTTCGGTTCCCATCAGATTCCAGTTTTAGCAGCGACCCCCGCTGCAGGAAACAGGGAGGTGTCGCTGAGAGTCTGTAACGAGCTACGCTGCCTCTCCTTGACTGACAGCGTCGTCCACATCCAGCCTCGTTAACGCATCCACCGATCTGTCAGCTGCAGCTGCAGTTTGTCTGGCTGACAGGTAATTAAAGCTCACCTCAGCCGACACAGAGACTCGCTCTGCTCAGTCTTTAACACTAATGAGCTCAGCGATTGAGTGTTTGCAGCAGAAACTCTTATAACAGCTCACCTTTTTGAGAATTTCATCAGTGTTTCAAACGGGAATCTCTTCATCGATGTTACGCCACAGAAGCAAAAGACTCGACTTCATCGCAGAGACGAAGCTCTTCAGAACAATTATGACATCTTAAACTCATTTTCAAATGTTAAAAATGGTTGTTTGGGGTGTTGTGGGGCTTTCGACTTGTAAATGTATTTAAATGTTCCAGTTAATGAGAAGCATCTCTGTCAGTAATGTAATCTGACGTTAGTGCTTCTTGGTAGATTTATGCACTAAACTCATCTTAAATCCACTGAGATTATACAAGAAGTAGCAAAAAAATCACCTGAACAAACTTTTATAAAAAGCTTAGTTAATGTAACATTATCAGGTTAAAGTTAACGCTACTTCCAGTCAGAAGGAAAGACTAATGTTGGCGGTCAAACACTGAAATCTTTCTCTAGATGTTCACTAAAGAAATATTAAGAACAGTTCAGTAATGTTCTGCTGAAACGAGGCTGTCCTCCCAAAACCATCTGTAGATAGTTTGAGTGACAGCTGCCGTCTAGCGGCCGTAGTAACGGTGAGGCTCAGATGACGTATATATATATGTGGACAGATTTCCTCATCTAGAGAAGGAGGGCGGATGGACTTTGCTGCAAGAGACTACTGTTCGTTTCCTGTTTCCAACTGCGAGTCAGGACAGTTTTTTAAAGACGATCGTCCTCTAACCTTTAACGCTGTAGCCATGACGACGAAGGTGGCTCATTTTAACTCAAACCATTATCTTTCCCTAAACCTAACCAGACCTAAACCACAGCGTTGTCACATCATAAAACATCGTTATTGTTTAACAGCGCTGTGTAACGGACGGATGATGTCGTCCTGCTGATTACTGCTGATGGAGGCGCCTGATTAGAAAACGCTCCCATGTGTCGTTCAGGAGTCACATGATCAAACCACGGATCGGCTTGTTTGACTTGGAGGACTTCAAACTGCAGAGTACAGTCACATGGACAACACTGACCTGTAACCATGGTAACTCTACACAAGAAAGATCACTACAGCTGCAGCCTCAAAGTGATTAGAAGGCATCAAAATTAAAAATGCGACTAAAATGTTTTTTTTTTTACTGAAATAAAAGACGAATCTAAACTAGTGTCAACTTTCAAGCAGCAGTAAATGTGACTTTTTTTTGGTCTGTTGATGTGCTACAGCAATCAGTCTGACTGCAGGAAATCATTAAAAAAAAAAAAAAAAAACGGAGCACAAACAGCAGCTTTGACAACACAAGCTGAAGGTTTAACTGGACTCGGTGCAGCCATGATCGGTTTGAAAAGAGGAAGTTGATGAGAACGACCTCTGACTGCACAGGAAGTTCTCCTGCAGATTTACAGTGATAGCAGCGATTTCTGTTGTTACTACCTGCTATCATGTCGATGTCATCTTCAAACAGATAAACTGATCCTTCGCTAATGACCCAGTAACAAACTGTAGAAGCTGCTTCACTACTAAACACCGGGGGCCATATTTATCAGGCCTCTCGGAGCAGGAAATGACTCCTAACTGGCCAAAAATACTCAGTTATCTTTTAGGAACGAGGAGTAAGAACTCTCCTATCTCTGCTGATATTTAGGAGTCCTGACCTGTTAGGAGTTTCCAGGAGATGGTGTCCAGGCAGAGATATTATAATATTAATAATAAACTTTATTTATAAAGCGACACAGTTACAAAGCAGAACACATTGAAAAACACAAAGACATAAAAATGAACTGAAAACATAAATGAATTTGCTAAAAAGCAATTTTTTAACAGTGATTTAAAAGAGGAAACAGAGTTTGCAGCCCTGATCTCCTCAGGCAGGTCCTTCCAACGTCTAGGAGCCTGAACTGCAGAGGCTCTATCATCTCCGTGTCTCAGTCTGGACCTCGAAACAACAACAAGAAAAGACACATCGGAGGATCTCACGGAGCAGGAGGAGACATAGAAGCCTCTCTGGGCTTTGTAAGACATCAACAAAAATTTTGAAATCAATTTGAAGAGCAACAGGTGGCCAGCGTAGAGGAAGCCAGGATCGTCAAAATGTGATCCTCGTCCCAGTTAAAATCCTGGCAGCGGAGTTTAGGATGATTTGGATTTTTTTTTTACTGAAGAATTACAATAGTCCAATCGACTGGTAATGAAGGCGTGGATAACGGTTTCCAGATTTTTGGCAGAAAGAAATGATCTAATCCTTGAAATGTTTCTGTGATGAAGAAAACAGGATCGAACCATCGATTTAACAGATATTCCGTGAGAGGAGACATGTTTTATGAAAGCTTGATGAGAATAAGTGTCATGAAAGATTGATTTTACCAAAAAAAAAAAAAAAAAAAAAAGGGAACATGCAGCTTTGAAACGGTGATGAATCAAACTTTGATTGCACTTATACAGATGTTGCACATGTGAGAGCAACTAAAAAACTTACTTGAACACAATCACATCCGTCTGGCTGGATGATGAATCTCAACTTCATCACAACAGGTCCAATATTTTTTTATATATCTTATTATTTATTAAGTCTGGAGAGGCTGTTCACACGGTGTTTTTTCCAACACGGGAAGAATCATTTTCCTCTCATGTCGGGAACATAAGTCAACAGGAGGTGTAGTTAAAGGTGAACTGTGGAAGAGAAGAAGAAGAAGATGCCAGCATGTGTCAATATGTCCAAGATGCTGCAGTATTATGGGAATTGTTCAAACGATGAGGTTTAATGTGGCTGATTTCACACAGCCGAGTCACATTACCTATTTTTGAACCCATGTGAGTAGCTTTGTTTACAGTCTATGAAGGCATAAGGTATATATCCATGTAAGAGAACTACAACACGTCACCATAGTTTCTATTGTGAAACAGTGATGTCTCGCTCTCTCCCAGGAGACCTGCTCCTTACTGAAAGTCAGAGAAGGACGCTTCAGAGTATTTTTAGTCCTATAGTTAACATGGCAGTGATTCTGAGAAGTCTGATAAATATGGGCCCAGACCTATTTCAGTTAAATGATGTGAGCCACGAGGTTACTTTGCTCTCTCGGACTCTGCTGACCTTGAAGCTCTTCTACTGACAGAACAATCACACGCCTGCGGGGGAATTAGTTCAAAGTTTTGGTAAAGGGTGTGTAGGAACAGAAAACTCCTTCCTGTTCTCCGCTTGATCCCTTTTAATCGAGCCGATTCCCTGTCTCTGTTGCGTGCCAGGCCCTTTCCGGCTGAGAGTCTGGGGTGTGTTTAGCGGGGGGGAGGAGGGGTGATTCTGCCACTGTGCTACACCTCTGGTCACTCAGCTGGTCAGTGTGTGTCAGGAAGGGAAGGGAGGGTTGGGATTTCCCCTCTGAACCCTCCTCGGGCAGCCTGAGGCAATTCAAAACAGCCTCAGAAACACAAAGAATCAGAGTCGATTCATTCAGCCCGTTATTGGATCATCTACATTATTTATGTGCAGCAAACAGGTTCATCACTTCACTTTTAACGGCCTCTGAGGCAGAATGATTGGAATTTATTTCTGGTACATCAGCACACTAAAAATCATCGGGTTAAGACAAGGGATTGTTTGACCTAGTTTTAGTTTTTTTTATTTTACCCAAACTACAGCTTGTTTTAATCTGCTCTACTCTCTTTAAACTTACATGTAACAGTTTGTTATTGGTTGTTAATTGCGTGTGTGTCTTTTGGATGTCATATGTACATCGTTTTGTACATTTGTGACAGTTTTTAGCTAAAGCTTGTTATGTGTAACACTGGTTCAAAATGACAGATTTCTACTGTGTGAAGTTAAATCATTGTTGTATTGGTTCAATACTGGATATCGATCCAAACTGGATAAAATTTTAACATTGATTTTTTTGTGTGTGGGGAAAAAACACTCAACATTAAGACAGACAAGACCTATCACAGTAATTATACCATATTTCAAAAAGGACAAACAGGGAGATGAGTTGGAAAAAAGGTTTACAAATAAAAATGATTCCTGTCTCATTCAGAACCACATTTATGAGTAAAATCAAATAAAAAATCAAGCCTCAATCTCCCAAAACCAACTTCCTGGTTCATTATGGTGAGAGAGAGTTTTGTCCAGCAGGCAGAACTTTCCCACAGATAAATATTGAGTCCAGTTTTGCAAAATGTGTAAAATGTCTACATTGTGAGTTACAAAAAGGTTGTTTTCAATCAACAGCACTAATTGATTGCAGCCATTCTAGCTGCTCTGTGAGACTGTAGTTATGCTGCTTTAACTCAGTTTCATGCACCGACTTCACTGAGAAGCAGATGCTCAATACAGCAGCGTCCAAGAGAAGCAGGTTTCAAATGGCGTTGAATGAACAAATTCTCAAAATGAAGACTGTTTAGGTTATATTAGTAAATGAAATAGGCTATCAGAAACATGTGACATTGGTAGGCTGTTGTGTGTAATATTCTGACTACATTGATGTAAATATCTTGTGAAAGCCTTTCTTCTCTTTCATTGATGTATCCAATAAGCTCTGCTGACATTGCAGATATTCATATGCTGAGTTGTGGAACGCTGCAACCTCAGAATTTGGAATTTCCGACCTCCAACTTGAATGGAACAAACCATTAAAGCCCAGCAGAGCTTTGAGCTCAATGTTACGTTTAGCAGGTGACGTTCACCATCTTAAACTGGACACTTTACAGATGAAACGCAATTTTAACCCCAAATCTTTCTCCCCTGACTAATTTCAGAATCGAGCTAAATTTCTTCACATGCAGTTTGAGGTCACAACGTCTGATTAATCACCTGATCGATCAATGATCTGGCTGTTGGACGATCAGTTGGTTTTCTGGTAGGTCAGACATTTTGGTTTGAGCAGTTCTGAGATTAGATTTCTAACATGGCTGCTGTCAACAGATGCATTATAAACTGTAGTGAGCTTGTTTTAATGTTATTGGAGTATATTTGACATGTTGTGATTAAAACTGTAGTCTGACTGAGATGCTAATTGATGCTAGCGGTGCACTTTTCCCTGGTGAATGTTTGTTTGGTCTCATTCAACAAGCTAAGCTGCAGGATGTGTGTTCATGTTTGTAAGTTAGATGAGAAGGAGACTTTAGCAGGAAATGCGGGTTACTGTGGCTCTTGTGTAGCAGGATGCAATCAGGCTCAGTGTGACCGTCTGCTTTGTCGGTGATAGAACGCTACGTTATCGCTTAATGGAAAGATGGACAGATTTGAGCTGCTGTATGGAAATAAGGACTCCAGCTATGCAAATGGATAACTAATGATATTTTACCAAATTAGTGCAAGCTGGGGGGCACCATCATGAAATCAAAGATCAAAGAAAAAATGTTAATTTCACCTTTTTGGTTTCTGATTTTTTCTCAAAGGAGAACATAAGAAATATACCGTGATTTAATTTCAGTTGGACTTCAACAGAACTTAAATTAACTGGACGTGCACACTTAGTCTAAAAAGTATGTGTGAGAAATGTTAATAAAATTAATGCAAAATCAAATTATGTCGGTTGTTTAATTATTGAAATGACTGAATGTAAACCTCAACGGGACAAAAGGTCGAAGTAAAGTGAGGCTTCGACCGTCAGCGCTGGATCAGATCAGTTAGAAGAAGTGATCTGATGCGTGATCATCAGCGAGTGATGGATCCACTTCCTGTGAGGTTCTGATGTTTTTGTTTGTTTTTGAATATTTGTTTGGTCTCATTCAACAAGCTAAGGTGCAGGATAAGACGTGTGTTCATGTTTGTAAGTTAGATAAGAGGGAGACTTTAGCAGGAAAGCTGATGTGGGTTGTTGTGGCTCTTGTGTTTTGTAGCAGGATGCAATCAGGCTCAGTGTGACCTTCTGCTCTGCTGATGATAGAACGCCACGTTATCACTGTATGTAAAGATTCGATTTGCTGTATGGAAATCAAGATTTTAGCTATGTAAGCAGATAACTGACGATGTTCTGTCAAATTACTGCAAAACTGGGGGGCACCATCATGAAATCAACAGAGGACATATAGTGTGATTTAATTTCAGATAAACAGAACTTAACTAGACGTGCACACTTTGTCTAAAAAGTATGTGTGAAAAATGTTAATAAACTTAATGCCAAATCAAATTGTGTTGGTTGTTTAATTATGAAAACGACTGAATGTAAAGTGAGGCTACGACCGTCAGCACTGGATCAGATCAATTAGAAGAAGTGATCTGATACGTGATCATCAGCAAGTGATGGATCCACTTCCTGTGAGGTTCTGATGTTTTTCCACTTCACTGTTTCTATTTTCATCAGCAGCTCCTCCGAAGTGTCTGCAGGAACGAGATGGATGGAGGAACCACTGAGGTGATGCAACGCTACAACAACCCACCCCCCCCACTCCATTCCTCTCTCTCTCCTTCTCTTTCCATTCTCTCCCCATCTCTCACCCTCTCTCCCCCCCCTTACATTCCCAGGATGCTGCACTCCAGTCGAGATAAAGTTAGCACTGCAGAAGTGACAACGCGTTGTAACCGTTACCCGTCACCACCTCCTCCTCCCTCCAAATGACGCAACGCCCCCCCACCGCCCCCCAAGTTTATTATCTGGTCGTGTGTCTGTGGGATGCTAGGCAACATAAACACAACTAAATATAACAGGCAGGCTCCTATAACTTTCCAGTCTGTCCTCAACCGGCTCTGAAAACAAAATCCTCAGCGAGTGAATTCAGGTTGGCACTTGAATCTGGAGTTTATTGGAACAAATACAGAATGTTTCACTTACATGTCCTCTGACACAGAATAAATAAGACTGAGCTAACAGAGAAACACCTGTTCAAGGTAAAAAGTGAGACAGTTTCAGTTAAACAGCTACAGTTACACGTGAACTCTTTAATACGGTGAATACATGACATCTTGGGTATGTTGCATCACTTTGGATCATAGTGCACGAGTTTAAATATACAAAGTGGCATGCATATCACAGATTAGCCCCATTTGTGACCTCAGAACTCCGTAGGTTACTCCATAATTTGAAATTATTCGTCTTATTCCTTTAAAAAACATCTTTATTGTCTTATTTTATTATTATTACATCTTATTTTACTGCTTTGATTCTCATTTTATTGTAAATATCAGAATCATTTGCTCTTTTTTAATCATTCACTTTTATGTGAAGCATTTTGTGATGCATTTTTACATGAATTCTGCTAAAGAAATAAAGTAAAAATCCAAATATTATTATTATTTTTACCTTTTTACCTACTTTTTGCCTAAGATAAAATGTTTGTCCAAACCAACTTTTCAATCCAATATTTTCAATCATAGAGGAACATTATGTGAACCAATCATAGAGGAACGTACGGAGGTCAAAAGTGACGCTAATCTGAGAAGAAACAAACTGGCGATCGTCAATAATAGAGCGTACCTTTTTAAATGACTTTTATAGCTTATTAGCAGAATTAGTTACAGATACTGTACATCATCGGTGAGCTTTGAAGGGCTGCAACTAACAACTTTCATTAGCAAATTTATCTGTTGACATTTTTTTTTTTTTTTTTGTGGATAAATCGATAAATTGTTTTGTCCATAAAGTTTCAGAAAATTACGGAGACCCCAAGGTGTGTGGTAGAATAAAATTAATTACATAAATTGAGTGAAATAATGAATAAATTGTAAGAGGAATAAAGATATGAACTGAACCTGTACTGCACAGGTATGTAAATCAGACGCTGTGAGAGCCCTGTTTGCATTATTGCATAATTTAAAGCTTAAAAAATATTCAGATCTCTTCACTTGTTGAACACTATTATGAATTGAATTTAAATTGGAATATATATCACATTTTGAGCAGTGAATTATACACACAATAATCCATAATGACAAAGTGAAAACATGCTTAAGGATATTTTTGCCAATTAATTAAAAACCTGAAGTCTCTCTTTGCTGTAACTCAGGTTCATCCTGTTTTGCTTTGATTATCTTTGACATTTCTTTAGATATTGATTGGAGATCACCTGCAACTGACTGGACATGATTTAGTAAACAGGGTACAGGTCAGGAGATGTAGGCGTGTTTTGAGATATAACTTCTACTTTGACAATCAAAGAGGAATCTCTGAATGACTAATCTGCTTGTTTTAAATACAGCATGCAGATATTTTAGTGTTTTTTTGTTTTTTCTGACACAAATTATTATCCTGTGCTTTTCTTAGCTGGTATGATAATTAAATTCTGCATTACATTATTTAAAAACAAATTATTCTCTGTTATTCTGAATATCAAATACATATTCTGGGAACTTTATTTCAAAATGACCCCTGAACCCTGCGCCTTGTTTAGCGATTTATCTGCACAGATTTATATTTTTCACACAATGACTTATGCAGAAATGATTATTCCATGCATGCAAATATTATTCCAGGTGCTTTCTGTTAGACCTCAATATTTCCTTTCTACCACATGACCCCTGGGAGACTCCGTAGAAAAATGGCCATTACAACTTCCCAGAGCCCAGATGACGTCTTCGGATGTCCGACCAACAGTCCAAAACCAGACAATATTTGGTAAACGATTAATCAATAATCAAACTTATTATCAATTGTCTGTTGACTGGGTAATCAATTAATAAACAGTCAAGTGTCCAAATAATTATCTCTGGTCTGTACATCACAGCCACTTGTCCTTCAGGAGTCTGCAGAGTCATCATCACCTCAGGAAGTGCAAGCTCCGTCTCTTTACAGTCTGGTTCACATACATGTGAATACCTGTTAGACTTTGTCAGGTGTGTTCAGGTTCTCTTTCTCCCTGAAGTTTATCATCTGGACTCCACCAGCATGTCTCTGTGGCATGAAAAGATCTTAAATATAAACTCCACTCAGGATTCGACCATCTAAACTTCCTGGTAGGTGTGTCTTCGGCGGCGCTCAGGCCACGCAGTATCCCTGGCTAGCCAAAAGGGCGGTTTGGCTCTCCCTCCGTTTGTCCTTCTTCCTTCTCAGTCGGACCCGCCAGCAGATGGCACTGGAGCCCAGCAGGCCCAGTCCAGCAGACAGCAGCACCAGTCCCAGCACTGAGATGGTGGAGCCATGGGAGTTGAAGGTGTACGCCACCGCCGTCACCACGATGCCGGCAATGAAGACGACTATGCCGAACGGCACGGTGCAGCGGTAGCAGGACATCTCGGCGCCACCGGTGGCCGCGGTCAGCTGAACCTCGTTGATGTGGGGAACGCGCGTGGTCATGATGACGGTGGGGTCCTTTATGAGCTTATCCCGGCTCAGCTTCTCGGCAGAGATCGATGTTGGGATTTTCATGGCGCTCCTGGGAATCCTGCCACCGCCTCTGCTGTGGGAGTCATCCGGCATGGCAATCTTACTTGCGAGAAAGAGGTGGGCCATCTTGATACTGACGTCAGCCAATCACAGAGCAGCTAGCTGAAAACAGACAGTTAAATGAGTGTTAACGGCGTAAATAAAAAAGTTATATATTCATAAGTTGACTACAGTGTCGAGGAAGAATGATACCGCTTACTAATGTGCTTTTTTAGTTTGAGATAAAAATCTTCCCCCTCTTAGCCAGTGTCCACAATAACAACAGAAAAGACAGCTGTTGTGCCTTCATGATGTTCAGCTGCTGTTAAGGAAACTTTAATGTGAAACAGATGGAAGGAAATGTTGGGATTTCATTAACAGCAAACAGCAGCAACAGAAAAATTAACATGACAAACAGCAGCAGTTCATAAAATAAGGATTCACTTAACTGGAATGTGCAAAATATCAGAAGAAAATATCAATATAACCCAACTCCACGAAAGAAAGGATGATAAAAGGAGTGGTTTTGGACACTTTAGTAGCAACAGTAATCCAGTGAGTGTCTGTTTCCATGGTTACAGTGGAAAAGCTAGTAGCCACATTAGGCATTGGGAATTGGAATTAGGTTTTTTTTTGGTATTTGGTCATAAACCAAAGTATTGGACAAATTACAAATTTGACCTGATGATGGTACTAGAAAGAAAAGTCAGAGGATCACCAGAGTCAATAAGAATCATCCTCTGGGGAGCATGAATGTGTGAACCAAATTTCATGACAGTCCATTTAATACAAAAAAGTCAACCAAAAGTCAAGGTGGAGGACAGAGTAGATGTCAGCTGATCACCAAAGTCAGTGGGATTCAACTTCTGGAGATCATAAAGATCTGTACCAAATTTAATGGCAATCCATCTGATAGTTGTTGAGATACGTCAGTTTGGCCCAAAATGGTGGACCAACCAACTGACATTACCTTCCATTGAGCTACTATCTGCTAGTTTCACTAAAACATGCTGTAAAACTTTAATTTTTTCATAAAAACTCTTTCCAACATGTACAACACAGTACCATTGATATGCCAAATTAATGATAGTAAATAAATAAAGTAAATAAATAAATATAGGTTCCACTGACTTGATAATGCAGTGATGTATAAAGATTTTTTTGTTGTTATTGTTGTTGTTGTGATGGATTTTAACATAAAGTAAGGTGTTCCTTTAATTGTGTCCACCCTCCTCTGTAGCATCCGTAAGCTTCAGGAGAAAGGAGCTGAGGGTGAGCTGGTTAAGGTGGATTTGTTTTCCTCTACACAAATACTACCAGGAACTAAATAAATTACATTTTCCAGGAGTTGAGATGACAAATTAAATTTGATTGATGTTTGATTTCTGCACGACAAAATGAGTCCACCTTAATAGTCTGGTGGCTCTTTGTTGAGAAGAGGAAAGACGTCATGACAGACATCTGAGAGATCATGGAAAGCTTTAAAATAATCCCTTAAATGAGGTTACACGAGAGAGTGAAATAACTTAAAATTTCCTGAAACGCTCATACAAAGATTTAAGGTGGAATGTGAGTGGAAATGGGCTTTAATTGGTAAAATAACTCAATTTAAAGTCTTAACATCCCAAAGGGAAGCTTTTAATGTTGCTTATGCTCCTCAGTCGGCAGATTAGATAAAGGACAATTAAGATTTGTTTATGGTGTGCACTCTAATTTAGTAGAATAAATAAAAAAACGAGACGTTTTTCAGAATTCAAATGATTTTCCTATCATTTAAGGGATATTTGTCCCTGTAGTGTCATTTTCTAATGAATGACTCATCATGTACGGGATTAAATAAGGGTCAATAAGATATTGAGCTTGATGTTTGATGTTTAGAAATAATTTCATCTGTGGTTGTGCAGTATATCACCTTTTGTTTCTATTTGAAATTCCAATTTGCAAATGTTAAGAAAAGATTTTTAGTTGCAAAAAAAAGTATGAATGTCGGCACTGTTTGTGGCATTAAAAGTAGGGCCAACATTTATACTTCTTTCTTATTTTTATACCCATGAGTTCTTGTTTTGTCCAACTTTTGCATAAAAAATGGTTTAGATGAGTAATTAGTTACCAAAATAGTTGCCGATTAAGCCTCCATCAATCGACTAATTGACTAATCATTGCAGCTCTAGTTCTTTTCATTAAAGATAAAAACAAAACCCTTGCAGAGAACATCCCTTAAGAAAATAATAATTATGCCATTATATATACACTCACTCCTTAATATGAGGTAAAATCTCTCAATTTAATACCCTTAATTTGCAAGATTAGACACTTTGAGGAGGTTTTAAGGATCTGAGATGAATAGAAAAGAATCTGTGGAGCTGCTGGTTAACAGCCAGTAAAACACAAACATCTGATTTAACACCAGTTGCTGTTGAACCTGACCGTTATCACTGCAGATGTACTGATGCAGCCAAACACCAGCTTTCTATCCTGGAAAATTAAAAAAAAAAAAACACTTACTGTAGAAGTGTGCAGCTCTCCATTCCTTGTGTTTTCTGCTGTTTTCTTTTTTTTCCAACCACAGAGATGAACTCAAACTGTCATTTTTCCCCAGTGTGTAGGCTCTACAGGTCGTGTTTCCTCTGTCAGCTCTGTGTTTAGTTTTCCTCCACACTCGTCACTCTGCATTGTCCTAACTGCAGGAATAAATGGGGGAATATGGCTATCAATAGAAAAACGGGGGGACTGCCCTCCCCCACACCATCCCCCCTCCGTATCACCTCCTACTGGACCAACAAGAAAAGTTTTAACTCTTTCCTGCCTTCAGCTGGTACTCTGTCTGTCTGTCCAGCTCTATTTCACATCCATACATGCTCTATGAGTCCTTACCAACTGACAGTTACATTAATCTCTTATTTTTTAATGTATCAAACCCTTCAAATGAGTAAAGGGAGGTGACAACATTAGTTTGCTGTTTTTTAAGACCACCTTTGTCAACCCCTTCATTTTTTGACAGTTTACTTTCAAATAAAACAAACCACAGAAGCAGAGGGGTATTTCAGCATGATTTCAAATGTTCATTATTATTACTATTATTATTATTATTATTATTATTATTATTATAACTTAAAGTGGCTATAGTCAATATTTTTTTAAAATAACACAGTGAGCTATCAGTGTGTAATGTGTTGGTTGTGGTTTGTAGTGATGAACCTACAGAGAATTATCAGAGACTCTGCAGCTCCTCTCGGCTTTACGGAGCTTTATAGTGAGTTTCAGCTCTTTGTTTATAGTCCAGCTGCAACTTTACTGTTCTGGTTCACTCTCAGTGCTCTCATAATGTCATTTTGGGCCGCAGCAGGCAGCTGTTTCCAGAGACAAAGCTGTAAAAAGCCGCTGTACACTGCCTGCTCAGCACCAACCGGCAAACAGACACAGTTAGCTGTAGACTAGCTGGTGAACATAGTGGAGCATTTAGCAGCTAAAGAGCTAAAATCACTTAATTTCGATGGTATTACTGAGGAGATTTGTGGCGTTGATTAATAGCAAGCTGTCTTGACTGTTCTGAACTTTGAGGGGACTGCCGGGGAGTCCAAAATGGAGAAAGCTATTGTAGCTAATTCGCCGTGTCGCTAACATTCAGTTAGCAACAGAGACAAGCTTTACACACAGATCTGTCTTTTGAATAAACTATGAAGTTGTGAAGTGAACTGTAAGGTTATTGTCCCATTAGCAACTAAGCTAACGGGTTAATGAGCTTGACAGTTAGCAAGCTCATTTACTCAAAACTCTGGTGTGCAGTTCTTCAGCATGACCAAAATTACCATGTTATACTAAATGAAATACTAAATTCCAACACGTCTCCAGTACTTCTGAAGTGGTGTTTTTGAAAGTACCATGGTATAGTATGGACCATGGTACATTACTTAGGTACCATATTCTGTACATACCATAGTAAACAGTATGCTATGTACTGTGGTACAAGGACCATGGTACTTACAAAAAATACCATGGTGTGTACCATGGTAATATCTGAGATACCGGGGTAATACTACTAATAATACATGGTACCATGGTATGTACAATAGTTTACTATAGTTTACCATCATATGTACCATTGTGAAATATCTTATTTTACCACATTATAAGTGGAACTTTACATGCTAACATGGTCTTGTAGAGGCTGTTCAGAGTCTGTCTGGGTCACGTTTCCTCCTGCGGCCCTCCGGGGAAGCCTCCACCCTCCGGTTGGAAACACAGTCAGCTCCAGACCTGCAGACTTTAACATCTGGGAGGAATCAGCTGTGAGAAACAGCTGTGGTTTATTTTTCTGATCTGTGTTGTCCCCTCAGATCTCCAAACAGCTTAAGTCTCACGTCCACAGAGATCCAAACACAGTTTCTGTGGAGAACTGTTAGCATCATGTTAAGACTCAAATAAAAATTGATTTCCTCCTTGCAGACAGGTCATGATAGCTTATATATGGACATTTAAGAAATAAAGCAACTTTCCAAAACTTATTTTTATTCTTTTTTCTTCTCTATGAAAAATTATAAACATAACACGATGCATTTTCCAACCAAGGTTATCAATTTGTACTGAAACTACACGTCAAACTGATCACTAAAGTATTGATCACAGTCCAACAAACGTCACTATTCATTAAACAGCCTTAAACACACAATAACAAAAAACACAAACAAGCATTTCTTCTTGCAGTTTCAGTGTAAAATCATCCACCACCTTCATGAAATCCATGTCTCTGACCAGAACGTCTAATTCTACACTCTGAGCTAACCAGGAAGTTTCCTTCTTGGGATAAAGAACGTTTTCCATCCATTACTTTACAGCTTCACATGTTGATCTTATCATCAGCTTTCAGTTATTCTGGTTTACTTCCTGCATCTCAATGACTACGTTTAGATGCACAAAGTATTCCGGTTTTTGCCCTTATTCCAAAAAAGGTGATATTCCCACTAAGCTGTTCACATTGATAATGAAAATGAATATTCTACTAATATTCCCGTTTACATGCAGAGAGTTTTCAGGGCTTTCCTCTGCTCCAGTGGGAAACCCCACAGGAATCATAAGATCTCTGCAGGCAGTGAAGTAAACCAGCGAGGTGAAAAACATAAGCGAGCTGCTGCCTGATATTTATAACTGATGTCAATATGACTTATAAATTTATAGTTCCAGGCACATCCAGTACCTCGGTTGTCCCATGATGTTTACTACACTGCTGAGTGTTTTTGGTGCATCACACCGAGTCGTCACCGTCAGTCCACGTCAGGATAATAACTCTAACCGTCCGTCCCCATCGTGGAGAAGACATACTCTGTTTTTCCAGTTTACCCTGAACAGCTCTCCACTCTCCTCTGTCTGCCTTCCTGCTCCAGCATGTGTCATTTTCCCTGCACAGGTTACACAACAAGCCCGTCATGCATCTCTATGCAATCCTTGCAAACTGCTAGCTAGCTGGTTTCTTTGCAACACACAGAGCTGACCGTAAACAGGCAAAAGGCCTTGTGTTGCGAACTGCCGTAAAAACCCCAAATGAGATGCATATTCTGAATGTGCTGTATACATGTCCAAACATTGTTCCTAAAACCTGAATAATATCAGCATATTCCACGTCTTAATCAGCAGATGCTTCATTCGGAACAATGCCTGATTCGGAATATCCAAACGGAATATACTATTTACTCGTATCAAATTCAGAATATTGTCATAAACGGAATAATAATTGAACATTAATGTGCATGTAAACATAATTATTGTTTCATCACAGTTCTCAGTTGTAGTACAATCAGTATGTTAGCAGATTACAGAGTCTGAGAGCGTATAATTTAGCTTTACATTCACTTTAGGAAATTAAACCAATTTTTGTCATAATACCTTTAAACATGCAATAACCGAACAAGCTGTAAACACATTGTTGGTTCAACAAAGACTAAAACATCTGTAAAGTTATACAACTTTTTTTTTTTGCTTTTTGAGACAAAATATTTTACAAACCTGATATTCAGTAAAAAAAACAAGAACAGAGAATCTGCACTTGTGGCAGATTTTGAAAGCTGTTAATATATCATGTTGTTAGCTTGCTGCAGGTGTTTTGTGTCTCCAGGTCAGCATCTGTAACAGCATATTTCTCTCCTCTGACAACCTTTCCCATCGAACTCACGGCCACACTGCAGGTGCAGCCTAAATAGCACAAAGGGAAGTTACAGTTGTCACTGTTGTAGTTCTGCTGACTTCATGCTAAAGTTTTTCTCTGATCCTGAGAGGACGAGTTGCTGGAAAAAACATCCTGCATCCTGCTTGTGGTTGGTATCAGCTACAAATGGTTATTAAGGACAGATGGAGGTTGCAGTAAAATGTTGATTAAATGTAAATTCACCTTGTTTTTCAAGTCATTGTGACTTTTTCAGTCTTTAACCAAGACCACAATCTTCTCTCAGTTTGCTTTGTGCTGAAGTTCTTTTAGAAATTTATTACGAATTACCAATTAGCAGCTGTCACGTCTTGAGTCTGAAGTACCTTAAAGTGCCACCGACAGTCGCTAGCTGCACCAACTGACTCCCGTTCAAAAAGCAACTTCTCTCTAGAAATAATAAGTCAATCATTGTTTTCAACGAGTCATTCTGGTCTCAGTCTCTAAAGTCAGGTCCTCTAATAAGTGTGCTGGTGGTCATTTTGGATATTATTGCTCCGTTAATATGATTTAAAGACTTAAAGTTGCCTTGATGTCTGACATGTGGGCGTTGATTGATTATTAGTCTTTGGAGCCATTTCTAAACAAACTAACACGACCAAACTCTTCATCATGAACGAACATGTCACCCAGTGCAGCTCATTGACGTGTTTTTAGTAGTTTCTGGACAACAACGGATGTCTACAGCACAGAGGAATAAGATATATCAGGCTTTGATACACACATAATAACTTGTTAGCAGATCAGTTCTTTGTTGGTTTGGATCCAAACATGATATTTGTTGACAAGAAGAAAAATACAGAAAGTCTCAACTCCAGCAGTGTCCAGCTGGGCACATCTGGCCTTATTTTGAAATCCTGAACAGGCTTTGCTTTTGTAGATGAGCCTCTTGGGGGTCAGTGAGGGCCAGCCGGGCCCCCAGTGAGTCCTTTGATCCTCACTGAGGGGTCACCAGAGCAGGGCCAGAGAGAGAAACTGGAGCTCCAAAACACTGTGAGCAAGGACCTCCTAACATGTACAAATATAAAGTCAGTAATTTTGTCTCCCTTTGTGGTTAATTTTCAAAATATTTTCACAGGGACAGCAGCAGTTCTTCAGATCTAATTTACATTCAGAGTTTCAGGAGCCACTTGAGTGAAATTGATTTTATTATGCACTTCCTGCTCGCTGCCCCAGTGGCTCTTTGTGATCACATAATATTATTTCCCCAAAGGATATATTGTGATGTTTGTAGAAAGCAATCAGAGCAAAATGAGATATTTAATCAATGTGTAAAGATGGATTTTCCTTCCTGGCCCATTAGATGCCTGTCCAGGGACGGCGGACGAGTGCTAAATCACTTCCTTCCCGGATCCATTTCTGGGTTGGGGATGATGTGAGTTATTTGTTTTGGATCCATCTCTCTGGAGACTCCCTCCCTGCTTCCTCTTTACAACAGATGGTTACAGACTGTGAATGTGAAGTGGTGAGGTTAGCAGCTAGCGAGCTCACGGGACTGTGTTTGTGCTGCTGTTCCTTCCTGTGAATACAGGTGTGTTCAACAAGCCACAGCCAAACTCTTTGTAATTGCACATTCACCTAATTCTATTTGGCTTGGACTAATGTGGAATAGTTGACTTTGCATTTTTTGTAGTTTCACACGACCTTGTTACTAAGAAAAACTCTCAAACTCTCTTTTTCAGCATAAAAGTGTGCAGTCACACAAGTGGCCCGTGAGGCCTCAATGATCTTTATGTACCAGAAAACAAAACTGTTAGAGTGAGAAAATCATTGTATTGTTTGATCCTTACAAACATGGGAGCACAAAGTACCAAAGCTAGTCCTGAGAGTAGCATCAAAGAAATGTTCAAATCAGTCTCAGCTCTGTTTAAAGGAAAGTCTGGTGTTATTCCATATTTCTCTTACTATCAACAGATCCCATTAAAAGATCAACAACATGTTAGTCCGTCTATGAATACTTTCTGATGTCCTTACTTTGTGGCTTTCAGCTCCAAGCTAATTGGTTCCTACTGAAAATGTAAATCTTTAAAAACACCTCACAATTATATAGTTTCATCTTAGCATTAACCCTGAAACAGGTTTTGGTTTTGGTCAGTGTTCAAGTACTAGTCAATCAATGGCTTGATTCAGTTGAGATGGTTGTTTATTTGAGTTCCTTTTTAGAATCGGTAGATTTGATAGAACTGGATCAGTAGAACTGTGTGGTAGCCTATACTTTGATAGAAATAATAAAATCAGATTAAAAACTAGTATGTGTGATGTTAATGACCATGGAAGCAAAAATGTATCACTTCTATTCCACTAATAAAACATCAAGGTTTACCATTATGACCATTTTTATACCTTAATAGGGCGACGTATCCTGGGAGATACAACTCATAAAATCCAAAATATACAAAATATTTAAAAAAAATGTGTGTTGAAATGTTTTACTAAGGCGCAAATGAGATAAGTAATAACACTGACTTGTTTTTTACAACTCATTTTCCTCTTCTGCCTGTTTAAGGGTTAAACAATAATGATGTTTTATGATGTGACAGCGCTGTGGTTCAGGTCTGGTTGGGTTTAAAGATGATGGTTTGGGTTAAAGGTTGTTAAGGTTAGAGAAACATGTGGTGGGTTAAAGTTACTGCTTCCTTAAAGTTAAGCCACCTTCATCGTCATGGCTACAAAAATAACCAAAACTATTGGTCATTTTTGGGCAACTAACATTATGACCTGTTGAGTGAGGAGAACAGTCTTAGATAATTACTGTATATAGAGGTTAAGCTGAGAGTGAATTTTAAAGTTCTTGCTGACTTCCCTTCTCTGTCTGAGGCTCTCGGGTCCAAGCCCAAAAGGATGTAAGCTCACAGATATATGGTTTCATGTCTAAAAATAGGCTCAGTAATTTCCCAGAACAGTAGGCCACTGTAATTTTTAGATAAACAGGAGGAAATTGTGCATCTGCAGGGGACTATTTTCAGCAGCGGATGAATCTACATTTGGTGCTCTAGTGAGTATTTCTGGCAGCAGGACGTGTGTGTGGGACTGAGTCATATAAACTACATTGTGTGTGTTCATGTCACCCAGTGCAGCTGTGTGGCTCATTGATGTGTTTCTTATAGTTTTTTATAGATATATCAATAACAATTCTTAGTAGATCGATTCATGGCTTCAATTTGAAAGCAAAAACATTGAAGTAAAACACGTAAAACATGAGGAGTCAAACACAATATGCAGCAGAAGAGAGAGAGTGAAAAAAAAAGAGTGGAAAAGACAGAAATACAGGGTGTGTGACAGTCAGGATGATTATCTTTTGGTATTATTAGGATTGGAGGAAACTGAGGATGTTATTAGAGAGAGAAAAAGAGATGAGCCAAATAGAGAAAGAGTGACAGGATGTGAAAAACTGAAAGAGATAAAATGAAAAGGGCGCAGGTCACAGGCACTCGATGAAAAGTCATAGACGAAATTTAATAAAATGACCTGAAAATGTCACGTCCTCCACTTCTGCCTCCTCCACCACCTAGCCTGCAGCCGCTCTCTCCCTTTGAACCTCCTCGCGTGTCTGTTTGTCTAATTACAGGAATGAAGACGGGTCAATCATCACGATTAGTCCTGCATAAATACCTGGTTCAGCCACCACCTCTTAGCCAGATTGTAGACTATTGCGGCCTGTCTTTGTTCTGGTTACTGTACCATCAGTATATGCCTCATCTGTCTCCCTCCTCTGTTCAGCTCGGCTCTCCGCTGTCTGGAACCTGCTTTGCCTGGTTTCCCCCCAGTATTCCCCTGCCCTCGCCCCAGTCCCCCAGCCTCCCAGCCCAGCAATAAACTGCCTTACAACTTTATTCACTGCCTCCTTTCTCTGTATGCTGCACTTGGGTTCACTAGCCTAGCCTTAACTGACAAATTAAAAAATGCAGATTAGATTAATAAGGAAAGTAATTTTGTCAGAACAAGAGGAAAACTAAACCTGACTTTAAGCAACTTCCACAGCAAAGACAAAACGAGACAATAAAGAGAAACAGATGAAGACAGGAAGGAAGAGAAAGTGTCAAAAAGAGACAGAGGGAGTGTAAGTATGTAGAGAAAGAGGGAGCTGACAGGGGAGGAAGCGCTCCCATAATTCACTGTTTTCATGTGGGATTACCTCACTTCCTGCCGCTGAGTGTCAGCACACCGGCCTGCAGCCCTGGAGAGCAGACAGGAAGGGCTTCCAGTTCAGAGGTCACCGGGTCACAGAAAATGCTCCTGCCTAGAAACACCGACCGACGAAATGAGATGCTTTTAAAATCCATCCTTTAGTCGGGACCAGAACGTCTCCCTTCATGCGTTCATCATGCTCAGTTATCAGTTCCACTTGATAATATAGAAGTGACTTAAAACCAAACATACACGGACTGCTCACATCAGCCAAAGTCCAATGTTCAATTGTTAAATGTTATTAATCCCAAATTTAATGATTATAAGGTAAGTTTGTCAATGCACAGTATTTTAAACCCTCACACAACCAGCTCAGTTATTATACCACCTTCCACAGTCAGATGACATGAACACTCACAAGGATGTTACCCAGAACACATCTTTGATGTGAACGAGCATTTCAATCAGGAGAGACTCAGTTTCTTACGTAGTGAATAGTGTTTATTGGACAGCATGATAGTGAATGTAAAAAGTCTTTGGCGATTAGACTCCATCGTGATGGAGGGGGCGATGAATGCCGGAATAGGATAACCCCCCCCCCCCCCCGATGGAGTCTAGACACTGGTGACGTTGATGGAGAGGCGTGGATCGAGGCGGCGTGGTATCGGCTCCTGGTGACTTCGGGCCTTAAACGTGAGGTTGGGAAGACGAATGATGATCCGGGATGGAGAGGCGAGGAGCGAGATCCAGTGTTGCAGCTGTTTTAAGTTTGACAGCTAGGCTGTGATTGGCTGTTTAGGGATCGTGGAGGAATCTGATTTGTTAACTAGAAGTGACGCAACTAATAGCTGATGTGAAAGCGGGAGGAGCGGAGAGAGAGGGAGAGAGAAGAGTGAAAATATGAATGAATGAATGATTAAGTCTTCCGACCAGAGATTCTCTCCATCGACTGCAGAACATCTTTTATCAGTCAGTGAGGTTAAATATATTCAGTTGCCTACAAATATTACAGCCTGCAATATGAACATTATCACCAATTTGATTCCTGAAGTGTTATTCATTCATTCAATCTTTGTTTAAGATTTTCTGAGGGTGACCCTCATTTACGATCATGCCGAGATTACACCATTGAAAATACAAACATACAAAATCAGCTAAAACGGTCACAGGCAGCTAATGGACGGTTATTAAGTACGTTGCTAAAGTGTCCAAGAGGTAAAAGATTATTCAGTTTTAGGTCACACTGCAAGAGGTTCCATGAGTCTGCTGCAGTAACACTAAAAGTAACACCTACATGGCCGGGCCCCACAGTATATTACGGACCAAAAGCTGAGCTCTTAGGTCCTCCACTCAGGGTTTTCTAAATGTACCTCGGACACGTTTTAAGACTCTGGAAAGTCGTGCTTTCCAGTCGGCAGCCCCTAAGCTTTGGAATAGTCTCCCAATAAACTAATGTTTTAATTTGTCTCTTATGTCTGTTCCTTGTATATTTTATCTGGTGTCTTTCTTTTTATTTATTTTGATTTGATTTGATTCTATTTCTTTGACTGCGAAGCACTCTGTGAAAGGTGTCTGTGAAATGTGCTATATAAATAAACTTTGCTTGCTTGCTAAAAGCAGTCCTTCCAAGATCAGTCCTGGCTGGAGGTAGACTCACAAGTCAGCCTCTAAACGCTTTGCTCATGGAGACTGAGGACAATCTTCCAGGTTTAGTTGTTAAAACTGGGTGGAAACAATTAGAGTAGAGCATTGTAGAACCAGTCTAAAGTCTTTAGGGTGGCCCTTCATATTTGGGCACTGACGTGCAGTTTACTACAGAGGAGAAATGAGGGAGAGCATCATTTCAGGTAGGGCGTATCCTTGACAAAATGTAAGGGGATTAGGTTTGTAGGTTTGTTTTGCCGTTCAAGCAACCACCATGTGTTTAGAAATCCCCAGATTTCGCATCACAGAGATCTCCGATTGTCTGGTATCGCAAGACCAGGCTCCAGGTACCTGAAAACCAGCCAGTCACTGGTCACTATGTTTATTTGCATATAGAGTGGGGAAGTGAGATCCGATCTCAAGTGGTCACTCACAGATGCATATGGAGACGGATGTTAATACCAGGTACCAGACGTACTTAGAGCTGTCCACTTGTGATCGGATCACCTGTGACGGATGTTAATGTCAGGTGTTAACTGGGCCTAAAACTGAAAGTTGATTCAACAGTCCTTACAACTGTCCCTACAAATTAAAAGGTAGCTGGTTTTGTTTCTGTGCAAAAAATCTGATCTTTTGTCACAATATTTTGCCAACAAGGTTGTCAGTGTGGTATTTAAATGTAAATTTGTCGTCAAGCCAGATGTCAAGAAGATCGATATTCGAACCATTGACTGTGGAGATATGCAGATTACTGTAGTCTATATGACTTCAGGAAACCATGAATTTTGTTGTGGTTGCGTTAAGTATCAGTTTAAGATTAATAAGAACATGTTGGAATGCATGCATGTTATTGTATGAAACAACACAAAAGTTTTGGTAACAAGTGGGATATAAGGATTCTTAAAGAAACCTCCATACAGATGTGAAGCCCTGACCGTCTAAATATTGGAAACTACATTGCACAGAAGCAGTGGCAAGAGAAAAAAAGGCTGGCTGGCAAACTGTAATACAGATAGAAAGGTTGTAATGACTTAATTTCATGCATTTTTAGGCTGAACATTTTAACACTCTAAAAAGCATTGCTATAGAACCTGCATATGTTTTCTTGTCCATTTGAACTAATTTGTTTTTAGAAAATAAACTATATTTTGATTATCTAAATTTCTACATAGGTAGAAATATATGTTTATATGTGTCTATCTGTTATCCACACTTAATATTTGTATTAAAATCAATATAATATAGGCAACAATTCAACAACAATTCAAAGTGCTTTACATAAAACATAAAAAACATTAAGAAAAGAAATACAATATAATATAAAAAGGCCTACTATAAGATTGGCAATAGGAAAAAGGAGTAAAATGAAATATAATATAAAATGAGTTAAAATAGAATAAAACAGATTAAACAGGAGATTAGAAATTATAGTGCAGCTACAGTGCAGTAAATTAATTTATAATGAATCAACTTAGATATGTGATTTTAAAGGTAACTCAACCGTTCCAAATTGCATGAAATCCACTAATCAACATCTTAAATCTGCTAAGCTAGTTAGCTTTAGCAGGAGTTTAGCCAGGTGTTTTTCTCCATCATGACAGGATTTATCTGCTGCCTCATGAATTACCAAGATGTCATTTCATCAATATGAATATATTTTAGACAGCAACAGAAAAAATTAATATGTAAAGTTAGTTTTAGCTTTAGCTAAGGTTAGCCAGTGAGTTCTACACTACTGAGCACTATTACAAAATCAGGGAATGTTTGTCTAAATAACAAGAAGAACATTGACCCGCAAGGAGATTTCACATTTTCACAGAGAAATAATACCAATAATCCTGCAGAGAGCCGAAAGTCAAACCGGGTTCAATACAGCAGCACAGAGCTGTAAGTGTCCACTGCTGATCACTTCATCATCACCTGTCTGTTAGGTACAAACTGACCCGTTTAAGAAGTGGAGCGTCAGCCAGATGTTTCCTGCTGTGTGTGCAGCAGATGGTGATGGCCACACATGAGCAGGCTAAGTGCTGCTGTTATATATGCGTATATCACGCAGATTGGAGGTTTTAGGTTGAAGCTGACAGGAGGAAACTAACATCTCCAGTTTAGAGTTTCTGCTATTTTACAAATTTTTTCCATTTTAACAGATTTTCTTCTTCTCTTCAACAATTTTAACAGGGGAAATATTGTACTTTTTACTCTCCTACATTGACCCGACAGCTGGAGTTAGTGGTCATTTTTTTGAGAATTACAACAATCAGTCAATTAATCTGCAACTGTTTTGGTAATATTCTTCATTTTTTAGCTGGTTTTAACCTCTCAAATGTAACAATTTAATGCTTTTCTTTGTCATGCATGACAATAAACTGAAAATCTTTAGGTTTTGGACTGTTGTCAGACAAAATAAGACATTTGAAGATGTGACCTTTGACTCTGGGAAATTATAACGAGCATTTTCACTGTTTTCTGACATTTTATAGACAATTATTTGATAAATTGAGAAATAATAATAATGAAAATAATTGTTAATTGCACACACCGACACTTTTTAGATTCAGACATGAGATAAATATGACTATGACTGTCATTCAACTCTAGATTACCAACCAGGAAGCCATCAGGGGTCCCAAAGTCCCCAGGTTCATTGTGTGTAGGAATTGTGATGAGTGGATTCATTTGTTTGGGAACATGCAGCACTAAACTATGATATCAATCCAAATTTAAAGGATGAGGGCATTTACCAGGTATTTAACATGAAAAACTAGTTTTAAATTCATTATTTAAGTTATGATATGATTCTCTCACAGCAGTTGAGGTCATCTCTGAGTCCATTAGAGGGAGAGACAGACTTTAAAAGTTACTGTAGAGGGAAACATTTTATAGATGTTTTTGTAAAAGTTACTTAAGTGTCTGTTTGTATTTTATTTCAACACCCTTTTTATACTCAGGAATGTGGTTTCTAGAAAAATAAACACTTTCACTTTTTGTTTATAAAGCAAATCCAGATTTCTTCTTTTGTGTTTATAATCTGCTAATCCTAAACCTAATTTATTCACTTGAAGGTGACAGGATACATACACAAGGTACAGAGAGATGGTGGTGATGGTATTGGTACGGGGTCTCAAGGGGGGGCCCATGGCTAATTTTTGCTGCAGGGCCCCCAGCTGGGTTAATCCAGTGTTCTTTTCAAGAATTCCGTAAAACAACTATTTTTCCATTTTGATAAATCAATTAATCTTCAAATTGACAGGGATATTGCAGTTATGACTCCTTATTACAGCCTGAATGTGTTGCTGAAACCATCCTGACATCTAGTGGTGCTGAAGGGAACTACAACTCATACTTGCGTGCTTTGCTCTATTGAGATTCATAGGGTAGTGATTCTCTAACCCTGGCAATGTTATTCTTATTATTATTATTATTATTATTATTATCACACCTAAACACTGTGTTTCTGATTGTCCATATTTTATGTTTATGGTTTGAGTCTGTGTGCTTTTGTTTGTTAGTTTTCCTAGTGAACATGTGGAACAGTGTGTTATGCGTAAGTTGTTTTATGACAGAATAAATGGGTAACAGCAGCCTGACCCTCCTTTTGGTTGAAATCAGCTTCACCTCTGACACCAACAAGGTTATGTTGAACACCACAAGGACTAGAACATTTTTCATATAATCCAGGAGAAAATTCCAATTTGAGTCATCAGTTTTCAGTTTGAGCAACAAAGACCTGACCTTGGAAACAGTGGTTTGACAAAAGAAAGAATATCAACTAAAGGTCCACTTACTTGCTTTTTCTCACAGTCTTGCTGAATTATTGATCACACCATCTGCTTGAAAATCAGTCAGAGTGATTGACATTCACTTTCAAGTCCACAAAATTGATATTCAAGACATAACTAATGAGATTTTATGTTCAGCCCATAAGCATCACTGACTCTAAAACAGTTATTTATTTAATATTAAAATGATCTGGTGCTCCTGTCAGAGTTCAGTTCATCATCCTTAACAGAAGATTTCAAAATAAGAACTTTATTCTAACTTTAACTGGAAACCCATGGCCCCTTTAAAATGAAAAGAAAATAAAGAAATCACAAAGAAAAAAGCAAGCAACAATTTGTTATTATGTAGCTTTATATGTTTTATTCAGGTTTTACTCTGAGCTGGATGTTCTGACAAACAGGAAATAACCAAGCTGCACACAGTGGTCAACTCAGGACACTTTATTGAATATTCTACTCAAGTAGAGAGATGTTATGAAATTACAGTCCAGGAGAATTTCAGCTCTGTAAACATCAGCAACATTCTTAACATCTAACAAGTTAAAGATAATGTTGTTACTGTCTGTTCAGAACACCACAGTGATTAAATGGACTCTTGGTTGGACTTAGAGCAGAATGTCCAGAGCCACAACCAGAAAAACAAAGACCAGCAGAAGTTTCCTGAGTGGTACATTATACTCGTGTTAGAAGAAGAAAAAGATCACAACTTTGCAATATGGATCATTTAAGTGTATTTTTTTCTCTTTTAAACATTTTTTTTGCGCATGAAAAACAAAACAGCAACAATTTCAACCTTAAAATGAACAAAAGGCGAAACTGTTACCACGCATCACTGATGTCCTTAGAGAGTCGGTTGTGTTAGTGTTCAAAAACATGATTAGATTACACAGTATTTTCTGTAGATGGCACCATGGAGACATATTGTCCCATAAACCATGAAGCCATAACACAAGAAAACTAAACTAAGAAAACACAAAGTGGAAACAAAAACAAAGAATATTCACAATTTCCCATTCCAAGTGTTATTAGATGAGAGGTCACCTCAAAGTTAAACTAATAGTTAGTGTGAATGTGGCCCTTCAAGATCTATGAAATTTTGATCTTTTAATTCTGTGAGGGCCATTGTAGTGTTTGAATTGATATATTTGACCACAAACTTGTTCTCCCTATGATTTAGGAAAAATAGATTCAGAATCCTTAGCACTTTTTAATAACTGTACTTACAATTTTGTGTTACTATTTTAAAAGATTGTGCATGTGCAAAAGCCTTAGGAAGAAAAATAAATCGATACACTGGAGCCACAAACTGTCTCCAGATGTGTGTGCTCTTACTGCTCCGATTTAAAATGGACACAGGAAGACATAATTTGGTTTCTCCATGGCACAGATAGCTGGATAAACTGGCTCAGTGAATTTGGTGTTGAAGGTGTGGAGGTGTGTCAGTGTGTTATAGGAGACTCTGTAGAAGGACAAAGTACCAGCAGGCCAGTCCAGATACACTCCAACTCGGCTGCAGTCAGCTGCAGGAAGAGGACCGCAATGCCTTTGACGATCATGCCATGCTTGAAGCCCACCTTTGTTGCCAAAGTACCAGGATTTGGAATTATGTCCAAGCTTGCTCAGTAATCTGTCTCCTTTCCTGCCTATTCCCTCGTATGTAAGAGCTACACCAACCTCACCACAGTCACCATTACCCCACTCTACCTCCCAGTAATGGCGCCCATTTAGCTTCTCATTGCACAATACCTGGAAATGTGTCTCAAACCTCTCTGGGTGATCAGGATATGCCTGAAATGCTCCACATGTCGCCTTTTTGTTTTCATCAGACAGAGTGAGGTTGTTGTTTGCTGTGTTTGGGTCCAGGGTGAGATCGCAGGCATCTAATGGAGAAACCAAAACACAATCTGTTATTGGCCGCCATCCTCATCATCACACTGTAATTTACAACACCGCACATACATATAATATTATGTTATTATGGGCTTTCCATGACATACTTATGTACAAATCTGCTGTAATCCTGTTTTAATCACATTTATAATATGAAGTACTGTGTTTGGCTATAAAGCAACAAGTATTCATGCATGTCTTGACATCTTGTTTCTAAGTAATGGTCAAAAGGGAGCTTCTGACTGTTAGATGCCCAATCAGATTTCTAAGAGTAACAAACACATGAAAAATGACTTACACCAGATTAAATCTCTTCTGTCGTGTACAGTCCTCACATCGGGGACATCAGGCTTTGTAAAATCATCAGTAACCAGACTGCCCTCCTTGTAATGGTAGATGGTTGCACCTGTGTATTCCTTATTTTCTAAGGCTGCTACCAGGAAACGGAATTGCTTGCTGTCCTTCAGGCCTTTGGCAACATCATGGAAATATTTGGCTTTCTTTCTCATTTTGGTTAACACTTCATCTGAAATGTACCCGTAGTCTTCATCAGTACTTCCCTCTTCAGGTGAATCCAAGTATTTGGTCATCGCATCAAGGAAGGGGTCAGTACTTCCCAGAGAGGTGAAAACAAAGCACAGAGCATCTTCTACACCTGGAGTAAGAACCTCTCTCTCCAACTCTGCCTTACTTTGGACGATCTTTGCGCCGGTACCGTTGATGATATCTACACAGCACCTGATAACATTGATCTCTCTCCCTTTATGATCCATCAACTTGTTTAGATTCTCCTGACTGAATGGTGACTTGTCTCTGTCTTCAAAGAGTTTTTCTAATGAGCTCTCATCTTCTTTGCCTTCACGGATGGAGGGAAGTGCCTTCTTTATGTCCTGTTGGAGCGCAGATGTATAATTATGACACAGTTTTTGGAAACTGCTCAGCATTTCGCGCATCTGTGGAAAATCATCTGACACTCTGTCTGCCAGAGAATCGTTGCATCTCATTTCTGTCTGTTCAACACCTTCTAGAGCATCTTTAGCTTTCATCATTAGTCCAACGCTGATCTCACGCTTCAGCTCAGCGGCTTCAGAATCAAAATTCTTCAACGGCATCAGCCAGACCTTCAATGGAACAGCATTGTCTCCCTTTTTTCCCAGTAGCTCTGGAAGTTCTTTGCAGGTCTTCACTGCTTCATCAAATGTTGCAGGGTTGCTTTCAAGGAGGAGGTCGCCATAGAATTTGCAGGAGAATTTGTCTGTCAGGACCTTTTCTTCGTCGGTGAGCTGGATTCTAGCTTCCACCCCAGGTTTACATGTTGGAATCTTCTTGATCACAGCTTCCATGCCAACCTGGGTGTCTTGAACTTTGCTATCATCTAACTTCTCACTGTCAAATACAAAGAAAGCATTTGCTCCATATTGGATGCCTGTGACCACATGCGTTGCCGAGCTCTTCTTAATAACATCTGTTTGTTGCGTGTTCTGTGTTCCAAGTTCAGTCATCGACAACTGCTTGAAGTGGGTGGTAGCTTTGTACTGAAGTGTCACTCTGCTCTGATTCTTGAATTTCTTCTGATCATTCAGGTACTTGGCAGATCCTTCAACTTTAATCAGTCCACTCAGGACACTGACCTTCAGAGAAGCTTCAACGTCCAGCAGATGAGACTTGGAATCAATGGTGTCTTCTGCCATAATCTGAAATTCACAGCCGGGTTTAGGGGTTTCAGTTGTGTTCTCTTCTAGAGTTGTTTTATCCCACAAAGAGAAACCTACATAAAGTAAACATCAATCATGTATTAAAGCAGAAAAAAAAACATTTTGTCAACTTTTAACTAGAGCTAATATGGATCTTTCAAGAAATGTGGGAGACTGGACCAACAAGTATATTCCAGGCTTCAGTTAAGAATCTCCAATCATAATCTCTGCTACAGAGTCATTGGAGCGTACAAACAATGTCCTTGGTTCAAATAATATTCATCAGTAAGGGCTACGCTCATGTCCACCTACCACTTTTCTTCCATCATTTAGGTAACTGGATATTTCAAAGTACAAATGAATTACGAATTATCCAGTGATACCCAGACCGATGGTGGTGTCCAACAATACAATCGCAAAAGTGCAACAAACAGATTCCTCTGTGTGTTTGTCCGCATTAAAGTTTGAATGTTAGCAGGCCTGAGTCCAGAGCTTCATCAGGGCTGTTGAGACATTCATATTTTACTGTGGCTCCAATCTCTGTTTCCTCCGAAGAGTCAAAATATCTATTATTTCTGTCCTGTCATGTTTTTTTTGTTCGTGTGTTGCCTGTCCTCTTCAATCCTTGTACAAATAACACGACTTTACACGTTCATATTGCGTGCAGTGCATACGCCAAAGTCCAATTTTGTGTGCAGGTGATACACCAATCCTTCCCAGAGAAGTGTTGTTATATAACACGACTTATCAGAGGTGGTGAGTTGGATGGATGGCTACAAATTAGCTGGGGAAAAGCTGCAGAACAGCAGGAGAGCAGTGTTTTTAATGTCACATGCAGGCATTTTAACAGAGATTTCTAATGTTGCATCTGGCATTTTTGACATTTTTACCTCATTTTAGTGTTTTTACCCAAACCATGATCTTTCTTGAGTTCTAGCTCACCCATTTGGCTTCATTCCATAATTATCCAGTTAACAGATACAGTATTTAGAGAAACAGTAATGCAGATACAGATACAGTAATTATCCTTTCATATCAGTGCCATAAATATATGATAATAACCTGACAAAGACCTGATGACAAAGTAACCATGGTACCATAAATTAAATACTTTGAATTAAGTAGAAGAAAATATTAAAATACACGAAAAACAACAGAGGAAGCATTACTTTGGTCACTTTGACAGTGATTAAACACAAAACAAGAGCTCCACAAGCAGGCTTGCACTGTTCAAAAGACAGAAAATTTACTGCTCTTTGAATTATTTGGGGGGAATCGATTTCCTTTCTTGTTGGCAGCACTAAAACCAAATCTGTACTCTTGTTGATAAATTTGATAACTTTTCTGAGACAGGCTGAGTAAGTAATTATATTATTGTACTGTTGTCTACATCAAGCTCTACCTGGGATCAGTTCATCTTTCCGGGCGTCATAGAGCAT
Source organism: Thunnus albacares (assembly GCF_914725855.1). Classification (NCBI taxonomy): domain Eukaryota; kingdom Metazoa; phylum Chordata; class Actinopteri; order Scombriformes; family Scombridae; genus Thunnus; species Thunnus albacares. The sequence goes on along the minus strand of NC_058125.1, from coordinate 26,095,730 downwards.
CCCTAAGGTGAAAGGTCGACCCAGCGCAGGTACTTCTATCGTATCTGAAGACATTTCTCCAACCTGTTGAGGAACACGACACGACACAGATCAAACCAAACCCACAACATCTTCAACATTACATAGTAAAAGTACCAATAGAGCAATGTAAAAATACTCCATTACTAGTATGAAAAATTGTTTTTCCACAAACTCACAGAGCTGTGGGACATTTTATTATTCTCATGAAATACAAAGTGTTGACTTCTTAATTTTAAACGTGCAGTGCGGCTTTTTCCAATAAACATACTGTATATTAGGAAACAGCTGTTAGTTACTGATTAACTAAAACCAAAACAATAAACTGCTCTTACCGATAGAGTTTATCTAATAACATGCAATAAGAGATCATTACTTTAGAACACTTGATAACAGAAATAGGTTTCATTATTACAACTATAACATAAAATATAGGATTTTAGAATAAATAGCAAATAGATATATATATAGAAACAGCATAGAAATTTCATACAAAGGCTCATACTAGATCTTAGTAAGACGACATACACACTAAACAATTAAAGCTAGTCTGACATTTAGTTGCATGGGCGTGGACAGAGGTTTACTTCCTTATAATATTCTTGCAGGTGAGGATAGTTGGTGCTTCAGACGAGTCTTAAATCATCCATAAGTGAGCCTCAATCTCAATGATTTCATCCTGACATTATTACCCAGGTAGACAGCTCTCCACCGTGACACAGACAGAAAGGGCAAAAACAAGAAGGAGACTAGCAGACAACTTATTGGTCTTGGAAATATTCCCAGGTTAAAAAATATTTTCACCCTGTTTGTCCTTACCTGGTGTAGTCGTTTAGATCAGAGTCCTCTTCACGTCTGCCTTCCAGTCTGATGGTCTGTGATACTGTGATTCTGTTCTCTGTCCTGCTGACTCACACCTGACACGTCTCCTGATATGACTTGTGCAATCTTAGGGCCTTTTTCCAAAACTAACCCTTCCCACTCCCACTTCGTCTGTTTGTAGTCACACTCACAGCTGAATGAAGTTCCCTTCATTAAGGTGTAGGGTATAAATACAGCGGCAAGCTTTGTGGTTTCCAATCAGCATCTGTCAGGATTTTTGACTATATATAAATATTTATATACTTATGATAAATCTTTATACACACAGACAACGGTCGGGAGTGGCAACGGTCGCCATCGTCCGCCAGCTGTTGCGAGATTAGAGAAGGAGATCTTCCAAAAGACAGATGTTTTTTTTTTTGTTTTGTTTTTATCTTTTTATTATCAAAAATACATTTCTTGGGTATAGATCACTACACTCCTTGCATAGTGACCCTTTTGTATAAGTGGAGATGAGCCATTTTTCAGACATGCCATTGAAAAGATCAGTTTTTAAAGACCACATGATATGATGCAATTAAAAAATGTTTTCCTTCTAGCTTCATTATTCACATCAAATATCTTGGGTTATATTGCCATTTGCTAAATTTCACATGTAAATGGTGATACAATGGTACAGTAACACTGCAAGTATTACTGAGAGCCTGTTGTGCATTAATATAATTTATCTGTGGTAATGACATTTGTGCACAAACATTGATGAATGTTTTCCCCCCTGAAACAATAAATGTGTTTACCTTTTCCTATTTCTTATACATTTGTAGTCAGAAGTATATTTAGCCACTAACTGGGATATCATCATATGAAGGAAACACAAAGAGACTGTCAAACTTTTTAAAAATGTATTAATGTTCCATCGGAAATATATTAAACAACTTACAGAAGTTTCTGTCCAGACCAGTAAAAGACACTACTTTCAAACATATTGATAGACTTCATCATATATAATACTACATATATATATATCTTAATACTAAAATTAGTCCCAAGCCTCTTTGGTTGCATTTCTTTTCTTTGTAAACAGCTTCTCGTTTTGGATTCTTATGTTTGTCACTGTTGGAGGGTTTTGTAACCCACTTCCACTCCCCGCTAGTTGGTTTGGGATGGCACTTAATATGGCGGACCCTCCACATGAACGTGCATACAGAGTGGAAGTAGATAGGGAGGGGGTGTAGAGGCTACTTTGGAAAAGGTCTTTATTGTAATTCTGCTGCATTTTGTCCTGTTATGTCACATGCAGACCAGTGAAATCTGAAGAAAGATACAGGCAGGCCTTCATACAAAACTAAACAAGATATTCCTTTGTACTGAATAGGGAGGGGACACCAGGAGGAGACTTAGGTTAATAAATTAATGTTTGTTTGAAACTTTTACAAATGAAACTTGACCCAACCAGTGTGATTTGTACCAAAGCAAGAGGACTGTAACTTTACTTTCACACCTCCTGGGTTGAGAAGTGTTAAATAAAAGGAGGAATAATAAGTTCTTGACAAGGAAGGGGGAACAGTGAATAAACAAAGTTAACAAAGACAGCAAATAAAGCAAACAGCTGCTATCACAAGTCTCTGAATGTGACTTTCCACCTACAATAACCTCAAATTTCCTAAATCCGGAGATACTATCCATTACGTTAAAGGAGAGGATGAAGAAGGTGTGACAGTCATATAAAACACATTTGTGCATCTGGACAGTGAAAGAGAACAAAGAACATCTGTTTGTGCTGATATCCTGTCATGTGTACAGATTAGTCCAATACGTTCTTACAATCAAACGACTCGCACTCAGATAGATGTTCGAGACAATAGAATGCCTTTCATAAGGTGGCATGAGCTCTAACAGAGATATCGGATGTCTTTGTTGTGTCCCCTGGCCACTTGCCCACATAATCCATAAAAGAGGGCTTTTATAACCTAGCAGGTAAGTGAGACATTAACCTATTTGACTACTTGATCTATAAATAGTCTAGACCCTTTGATGTATACGGGAGAACGGGGTAACATGAGCCACTTTTTACATTTGATGATTTTACTGCAAAATAAAAGTGTATTTGTTTCAAATAATAGTTACTATATATACCTCAGGTTGTTGTGTACCCATGGAAATTAAAACAAGTTATCTAATTATTATGGTTTAAGAACAATGAGCCATCAAAAAAAGTTAATCCAATGGCACAATTTGCCCCAAAGGTAGGGGTAAAATGAGCATGGGGATGGGGTAAATAGTGCTACCATTAAATACTGATATAAATTACACAAAATCAAACAAATTAATTATGAAATTAAAAATACTTTTGAACTTTATTAATGCCATCAATTTAACAAAGGCATAAACTTGTACTTTTAAGTAAAACCATATGTTTGTGTCTTGTTGTTCAACATGTTACCTCAACATTTTCAGTAAAGATTAAACCGTGATCTTTATGTTTTAGCTACAGAAATAATATGTGTGTAAATGTGCTTTTGTATAAACAGACAGGTGACAAATTAAAGGAAAAACTGGTCCAGGTCTGAGTGCTGGACCCCTACAGTGAGGGGGTCTGGTGGCTCTGTTATGCTGTGGGGGGAATTTTACTGGCATGGTTTGGGTCCACTTGTCCCCTTAGAGGGAAGGGTCTCTTCCAGGATGACAGTGCCCCAATTCACAGCACATGAGGGGTCACTGAATGGTTTAATAAGTATGAAAATGATGTGAATCATATGTTATGACCTTCACAGTTGCCAGATCTCAACCCAGCTGAACACCTATGGCAGATTTTGGACTGACGTGTTAGAGAGCGCTCTCCACCAACATCATCAAAAGACCAAATGAGGAAATATCTTTATGAAGAATAGTGTTCATCCCTCCAGAAGAGTCCAGAGACTTGTAGAATCAATGCCAAAGTGTATCGGAGCTGTTCTGGCAGCATGCGGTGGTCCAACACCTTACTGAGACACTTAATGTTGGCTTTTCCTTTAATTTGTCACCTGTCTGTATGTACAGCATGTTTGTGTGTGGCTTAGTGGCTTGGTATTTATTCATCAATATTGTAGCACTTGTAACAGGGATCAAACATGAACAGTGTCTCTGGTTTCTAGAATATCAGAATTTTTTTTTGCTCTGTTTTGCTGACCACTCTCCATGTGCGTGAGTCCAAGATGGATCGAGTAATGTGAACTTTTCTCTCTTAATTTGTGGTCACATGATTACTTTTGTTTATGGTTACCAAGATAAAGGGGGGTGGCTCATTTTACCCACTGGCTCTGTTTACCCCGTTCTCTCTTACTGTTATATATTAAATGCAGCCTACTCCTTTCATAGGGGTCCCCAGAGTGATCAGTACCTTGGACAGCACCCGTATTCCCATCTCTGCACGTCTGGGTGAGAATGAGGCAGATTGTGTAAATCGCAAATCCTTCCACAGCCTCAACATTCAGGTAAATCTTGCAATGGTAATGTGCAATGGCCATTTTAAATATATATCAGAGCTCTACAACTAACTTTTTTTTTCCCAAGGAGTACATGTACTCCTGAATGAAAAACTTAAGGAGCACAGTGAAAAATGTTCAAGTGTGTTTATAATCTAATAATCCTAAACCTAATTTATTTACCTGAAGGTGACAGGATACACACACAAGGCACAGAAAGAAAGTTACAAAGATCAAATTGAATATTGGGTAACACTTTGATTGCACTGATATCATTATAATATTATTAGTATATTATACTGTCTGTTAATATTTGACTTTTGTTCCAGTTTTTTCATTCCACAGTTCAGAGCTCACTTCAGGTGAAAGATGAATACAGAGAGTTGAGACTCTTTGTGAATTTGTGAGTTATTGCTGTGTTTGTTCTTTTTCTGGTCAGTTTTTTTAGTTGAAGCTGCTGATTAATTTCACCTTCATTCATCAGCTCGATTTAGACTATTTTTAGCATCTGAAGGTAAAAAACTAGTAAATTTGACCATATAACACCCGTTCAGGCCTCTCTTCACTGGTTACTAGTGCAAGCTAGAGCTGATTTTGAGAAGAGTCTGAACTACCAGTGAAGAAGAGTAGAAACCTTATTCAGAGTTACAGAAAGAGCTTGACTGCAGTTATTGCCTCCAAAGGCTGAGCTACAAAATATTAAGTTAAGGATACCAATCTTTTTGGCCATTTCATTTTCATTTGTTTTATTGTATAAAATAATATGTTAAGTTGTAAATCAAAAGCAAAGTTTCGGTGATATTCAATGTGAAATGATGGATACAATATACTTCTGTCAGTTTCAATTTAATACAGAGGAAATGTAGTTTTTTTTAAAAAAGGTGGAGGAGCACCATTATTTTCAGCCACATCTGTATCTGAGTTAATCAAACCATATACACTGACATGCCCTCTTTGCTCTCTCAATGCTGGTCTCCTGGTCATTCCTTCAGTTAATTCCTTCCATTACATGTTGAAGAAGCACGATCAGTTGAAATCTTTAAGCCTACCTTTATTATTGTAAATTGGTTGCTTTGTCCTATGTATTCTCTTTCATTGTAAAGTGTATTGGGACCATGGCACATGGTGATTCTGCACTTTAGATAAAATTGATTGAAATTGATGAGTGATTGATTGATAACCATAAGTTTTCATCATGTTTGTTTCAGCAGGTGTTTGTTGACTGCATTGGTGGAATTGAATGAATTGAATGAGACGCCAGAAGAAAAATATTGATCAATACTCTTATCAGTTCCTTTTCATTACTAAAGAATTGGGTGTTTACTTGTTCTATTTCACATGATACAATGCAATGATTTGCAGCAGCATATTATTGTATGCATGTAAAACAGAGGCAAATAGACTTGACAGCGCTGTGACAAAACACAGGAAAATGCTGACGAAAATGATGAAATTGTTGAATGTGCATTTGAATGTAGGACTAAACTGGCATTAAAACCCCCCCAAGAACACCTCATTGCCCCCCCTCTCAAAAATATTGCTTCCAGCACCCCCCTGACGTTCTCTAAGTGATACACATGTGTGAGAGAGACCGAGTTACTGTGCAAGACACTATGCTGCTCAATATCATTATAATTGTGTTTGCAAACTCGCTTCAGCAAACAGCACAAAGGTTTTATTTTCAATGAAATACTGCTGTAAATCATTGCATTGTATTATGTGAAATAGAATGAGTAAACCCACAATTCTTTAGCGATGAAAAAGAACCGATTTCATCTTTAACCTGAAGTGATCTTTAAGGGAATCTGATCACAGAACTGCAGCTCTGAACTTTGTTAATATTTGACTTTTGTTCCAGGTTTTTTATTCCAGACAGTTGGATCATAAAGGCGGTGGGCCAGGCCTTTGAACTGGTTATTTTATTTGATCACTGCAAGTCCAATTATTTTATCAACTGGCTATAGCATCATAAAACAACCACAATAATCTCATATCAGCAAAATGGCCCAGACCATGAAAACAAGCCACCAGTATTCTATTGAATACCTCAGCTATGTATCCACATCCTGCTGCTTTCTTCCAGTAGCCTCAGACTTTTTCTTTGAGAGGCTGCTCTTGTTTTTACTTAAGTGTCCGTTTGTATTTTATTTCAACATCCTTTTTATACTCAGGAATGTGGTTTCTAGAAAAAAAAAAACACTTTCACTTTTTGTTTATAAAGCAAATCCAGATTTCTTCTTCTTTTGTGTTTATTATCTGCTAATCCTAAACCTTAAATTTCTTTACTTGAAGGTGACAGGATATGTACACAATACACAGAGAGATGGTGGTGATGGTATTGGTACGGGGTCTCAAGAGGGGTCCCAGCTGGATTAATTCAATGTTGTTTTCAGGAATTCTGTAAAACAACTATTTTGCCATTTTGATAAATCAATTAATCTTCAAATTGACAGGGATATTGCAGTTATGACTCCTTATTACAGCCTGAATGTGTTGCTGAAACCATTCTGACATCTAGTGGTGCTAAAGGGAACTACAACTCATACTTGCGTGCTTTGCTCTATTGAGCTCCATAGGAAGTGATTCTCTAACCCTGGCAACCCTGTTATTGTCCTTCTTGTAGGAATTTAAACCCTAGATTGGCAGAGGTCATGTATGTAACTATATGTATAATAGTAATTTGCTATGTGAGCTAACAAGAACTAACAAGCCACCGGTCGCAGAATTAACCTGCCATCATCCCCAAGCACCCAAAGTCTACCTGCTCCTGATCACACCCGAACACCTAGAGGCATCAGGATTGTTTGTCCCACATCACGAGGACTAGAACATGTTTCATGTCATCCAGGAGAAAATTCTGATGTTTCTCACAGTCTTGCTGAGTTATTGAACACACCATCCTCTTGAAAATCAGTCAGCGTAATTGATATTCACTTTCAAGACATAATTTAGTTATTTATAACTCCCGTCACAGTTCAGTTTGTCATCCATCTGAAGCAGCTCAGAATCAGACAGATGATATCAAACTCTTTGCAGATCTCAGCTTGTTTTTTAGCTCCTGGAATTTAACAGAAGACTTCAAAATTCAAACTTTATTCATTAAGACTATTTTAAGATGAAGCTGATGAATCTTCTGTTTGAACACCTATGGGCAAAGGTGCCTGGTCATGTATTAAAATGGGGGATCAAACTTGGTTTAATTGTAATTTAAAACAAATTTCCTGCATTTCTACACTAGCTGACCTCTTGGATTATGTCAAGAAACGGCCACCTGCACTAGTCTAGATTAGTTAGATTGACGGTGCTGTGAAAACTAGGAATGCAACATGAACAATATATAATTGGGTGGATCCGGACAGGAAATGATTATTAGAAGAATGGCTATTTCATATTTGACATTATATTCATGAAACATTGTGTAGCCCAAATGAGGGAATATATCTTTTGGAAGAATGCTGTTCATCCCTCCAGAGGAGTTCAGAGACTGTAGGATCAATAACAAGGCTGAGGAACACCAGTCTTCATAAAGATATTCCCTCATGTGGTGCTTTGATGATGGTGGTGGAGAGTGCTGTCTAACATTTAAGTCCTAAATCTCTCATAGGTGTTCAGCTGGGTTGAGATCTGGTGACTGTGAAGGTCATAACATATGATTCACATCATTTTTATACTCATCAAACCATTCATTGACCCCTCGTGCCCTGTGAATGGAGGCATTGTCATCCTGGAAGAGACCACTCCCATCAGGATAGAAATGTTTCATTAGGATAAAGGTGATCACTAAGAACTACTTTGTGTTGATTTGCAGTGACCCTTCCCTCTAAGGGGACAAGTGGACCCAAACCATGCCAGCAAAATGCCCCCCACAGCATAACAGAGCCACCAGATCCCCTCACTGTAGGGGTCAAGCATTCAGACATGGACCAGTTCTTCCTTTAATTTGTCACCCAGCTGTATATATATATTCATATCCCCTTTTGTCAAAAATATTTTATTTTTTTCATTTATTTGCCCTTTGGTAAAAGGTCAAGAACTGATTGCACAGCATTATTAACCTCGGCTTTAGAATTATTGGAAAGTTTACAGTACCAGTCAAAAGTTTGGACACACCTTGTGTCCAAGCTGTATTTATTCTTACTTATTTACTTGGCTGAACAGCAGGTTTTGCATCAAAATCAACATGGATGAAGATAATGTATATGACATCATATATATATGTATATGACAAATGACAATAAAATAGGGATTTATAATGGTGTAAAACACAGATAAGTAATACAGAAACAGAATGGTTCTCCCCATGATTTAGGATAAATAGATTCAGAATCCTTAGCACTTTTTAATAACTGTACTTACAATTTTGTGTTACTATTTTAAAAGATTGTGCATGTGCAAAAGCCTTAGGAAGAAAAATAAGTCAATATACTGGAGCTACAAACTGTCTCCAAATGTGTGTGTTCTTACTGCTCCGATTTAAAATGGACACAGGAAGACATAATTTGATTTCACCATGGCACAGATAGCCGGATAAACTGGCTCAGTGAATTTGGTGTTGAAGGTGTAGAGGTGTGTCAGTGTGTTATAGGAGACTCTGTAGAAGGACAAAGTACCAGCAGGCCAGTCCAGATACACTCCAACTCGGCTGCAATCAGTTGCAGGAAGAGGACCGCAATGCCTTTGACGATCATGCCATGCTTGAAGCCCACCTTTGTTGCCAAAGTACCAGGATTTGGCATTCTGTCCAAGCATGCTCAGTAATCTGTCTCCTTTCCTGTCTATTCCCTCGTATGTAAGAGCTACACCAACCTCACCACAGTCACCATTACCCCACTCTACCTCCCAGTAATGGCGCCCAGTTAGCTTCTCATTGCACAATACCTGGAAATGTGTCTCAAACCTCTCTGTGTGATCAGGATATGCCTGAAATGCTCCACATGTCACCTTTTTGTTTTCATCAGACAGAGTGAGGTTGTTGTTTGCTGTGTTTGGGTTCAGGGTGAGATCACAGGCATCTAATGGAGAGACCAAAACACAATCTGTTATTGGCCGCCATCCTCATCATCACACTGTAATTTACAACACCGCACATACATATAATATTATGTTATTATGGGCTTTCCATGACATACTTATATACAAATCTGCTGTAATCATGGATTAATCACATTTATAATATGAAGTACTGTGTTTGGTTATAAGCCAACAACAATTCATGCATGTCCTCACATCTTGTTTCTAAGTAATGGTCAAAATGGAGTGTGTGACTGTTAGATGCCCATGAAAACACATGAAAAATGACTTACACCATATTAAATCTCTTCTGTCATGTACAGTCCTCACATCAGGGACATCAGGCTTTGTAAAATCATCAGTAACCAGACTGCCCTCCTTGTAATGGTAGATGGTTGCACTTGTGTATTCCTTATTTTCTAAGGCTGCTACCAGGAAACGGAATTGCTTGCTGTCCTTCAGGCCTTTGGCAACATCATGGAAATCTTTGGCTTTCTCTCTCATTTTGGTTAACACTTCATCTGAAATGTACCCGTAGTCTTCATCAGTACTTCCCTCTTCAGGTGAATCCAAGTATTTGGTCATCGCATCAAGGCAGGGGTCAGTACTTCCCAGAGAGGTGAAAACAAAGCACAGAGCATCTTCTACACCCGCAGTAAGAACCTCTCTCTCCAACTCTGCCTTACTTTGGACAATCTTTGCATCGGTACTGTTGATGATATCTACACAGTACCTGATAACATTGATCTCTCTCTCTTGATGATCCATCCACTTGTTTAGATTCTCCTGACTGAATGGTGACTTGTCTCTGTCTTCAAAGAGTTTTTCCAATGTTCTTGTAGCTTTTTCACCTGCACGGATGGAGGGCAGTCTCTTCTTAATTTGTTGTTGAAGTGTAGATGTGTAACAATTACACAGGTCTTGGAACCGTCTCAACTTTTTGCAAATTTGTGGGAATTTCTTGACTATTTCATCTGACAGAGAATCATTGCATCTCATTTCCAGTTGCCTTAAATCTTCTAGAGCTTCTTCAATTTTCCTCACTAGTCCAATGTGGATCTCATTTTTCAGCTGTGCAGCTCCGGAGTCAAATTTTTCTAGCGGCATCAGCCAGACCTTCAATGGAGCAGCATTCTCTCCCTTTTTTCCCAGTAGCTTTGGAAGTTCTTTGCAGGTCCTCACTGCTTCATGAAATGTTGTAGGGTTGCTTTCAAGGAGGAGGTCGCCATAGAATTTGCAGGAGAAAGATATTGTCAGGTCCTTTTCGTAGTCGGTGAGATGGATTCCAGCTTTCCCCTCAATATCCAATGATTGAATCTTCTTGATCACAGCTTCCATGCCGCCCTGGATGTCTTGAACTTTGCTATCTTCTAACTTCTCACTGTCAAATACAAAGAAAGCATTTGCTCCATATTGGATGCCTGTGACCACATGTGTTGCCGAGCTCTTCTTAATAACATCTGTTTGTTGCATGTTATGTGTTCCAAGTTCAGTCATCGACAACTGTTTGAAGTGGGTGGTAGCTTTGTACTGAAGTGTCACTCTGCTCTGATTCTTGAATTTCTTCTGATCATTCAGGTACTTGGCAGATCCTCCAACTTCAATCAGTCCACTCAGGAAACTGGCCTTCAGAGAAGCTTCAACGTCCAGCAGAGAAGACTTGGAATCAATGGTGTCAGCTGCCATAATCTGCATCTCACAGCTGGGTTTAGGGGTTTCAGTTGTGTTCTCTTCTAGAGTTGTTTTATCCCACAAAGAGAAACCTACATAAAGTAAACATCAATCATGTATTAAAGCAGAAAAAAAAACATTTTGTCAACTTTTAACTAGAGCTAATATGGATCTTTCAAGAAATGTGGGAGACTGGAACAACAAGTATATTCCAGACTTCAGTCTCCAATCAGAATCCACTAATTTTAAAGAAACTTTCTCACTGGGTGCACATGCTAATAAACTCAAAAACAAAAATGATATGCTGATAGTTGATTCTTAGTGACTTTTAAATTTATATTTCTAAAAATATATTTTTTTCATGGTTATGCAACTGTGTCTTTGTGGTTCTTGTGTATGGATCAAATAATGACAAATTACCTGAAATTAAGACTGCGGCCTATCACACATTGTCACAGCTCATCGCTGTGATTACCAAGACACAAATGTGCCAAAAGTTGGTGGGCATTCCTAGGGAAGCCCAGTATTAATGTTAAATGGTCATGATGGCTTTAACACATTGCTGTAATGGAAATGGTGCATTTTCATGGAAGCAAATAAATGCCATACAAATCTGAATACATATTAGTGAAATGTAATCATGTCTGGCTTCTTAATGTTGAAATTTGTATAACGTTGAATTCACACACTGAAATATTTCACTTTAAAACCATCTATCTGATGTTTTCTAGTATCGTTGTCACTATTAAGTTGCGGCAAATTTTGGTATTTTAAACAGGGGTGGACCAGGGATTGAGCCTTGTGGAACCCCACAGGTCACAGTGACTTTATCAGATGCAAAGTTTTCAATGTAGACAAAGAAATGCCTGTCTTGCAGGTAGGTTCTGAACCAATTTAGAACAGAACAGAACAATCCCACCAAGTTTTGTAGTCTGTCTAGCAAAATCCCATGATCCACATTGTTAAATGCGGCACTGAGATCTAAGAGTACGAGGATTGAGAGTTTACCGGAGTTTGTGTGGATATCATTTACAACTTTAACAAGGGTTTCTGTGCTGTGGTGGAATCTAAAACCAGACTGAAAAACATCAAACAGGTGATTTGTTGTTTGGTAGCTATTCAGTTTATTATACACAGTTTTTTCAAGGATCTTACTGAGAAACAGGAGATTTGAGATTGGTCTGTAGTTACCCATGTCTGAGGGATCTAGGGTGTTCGTTTTAGCAATGGTTTTATGACAGCAGTTTTAGGAACACTTGGGAGAATACAGGACTGGAGGGAGCAGTTGGCACTTTGTAGTATCTCCTTATTTAAACAGTTAAAAACGGTTTTAAAAAAGGTTGCAGGAAGTTGGTCCAGACAGCAGGTGGAGGACTTGAGCTTCAGCGGAACATCGTACAGTGCTGTGGAGCCCACAGGAGCAAAATATAACATATCTATCTAACATATTTATATAGTGCCAAATCATAACAAAAGTTATCTCAGTGCACTTTCATAGTAGAGAATAGGTCAGGGGTGGGTCGAAGATGATGGATTAATGAGCCAAACAACAGTGGAGAACAGCACCTTTTATTATAATTTAATATTAGTTTATTATTTATGCTAAAAAAAAAGGTTGGTCTAAAAAAATGATAGTCTTGTTATAATTGATGAGGCAGCCTTTGCATATGTCATAGTGGATTTGGAACTTGGATTTTCACCATTCACACTCTGCCTGTCTACTTTGGCTTTTTACAAAATTATTATTTGTCCAAGGAGCTTTTTGTTGTCCAGGGATTTTTTTGTTTTCAAGGGTGCAATGTTGTCAATAAGATTTTTTACCTTTGAATTGAAGTTGTTGGACAGAACGTCTGGAGATATTTAAGTGGACAGTACCAGATTGGACATGGAGATGGTAAAGGCTTCGGTAGTGTCAATACCACTATAGCGTTTTTTCAGTTTTCGTCCTTGTTAATTTTTTGCAAAGAAGGCAAGAATCATGGTCTTTTGGATATCGATATGAATATTAAAGTCCCCTGAAATGATGATATAAACAGAGTCTGTGGAAATTTTGGGCAACAGCTCAAAAAACTCTTAAAGGAAACCATTTTTTTTTCTTCTTTTTCTAGTCCCAACCATTTTTTTCTAGCCCTAACCATAACCCTAACCCATTTTTACATTTGTAACGTCACATTCAGCACTTTTGACATTTTTACTGCATTTTAGTGTTTTAACCCAAACCATGATCTTTCCCTAAATCTAAACCTTTTTGTGCCCAAACCTAAATAAACCTAATAAACCTTCTAATCTTATGGGCAGCACTAAAACCAAATCTGTATTCTGGTTAATAAATTTGATCATTTTTCTGCCCCATAAAATGATTTGAGATCTGAAACAGGCAGAGTAAGTAATGTCTACATCAAGCTCTACCTGGGATCAGTTCATCTTTGCGGGCATCATAGAGCATCCCTAAGGTGAAAGGTCGACCCAGCGCAGCTACTTCTTTCGTATCTGAAGACATTTCTCCAACCTGTTGAGGAACACGACACGACACAGATCAAACCAAACCCACAACATCTTCAACATTTGATCAAAGTGTCTGATAGTGCCTCACAGACAGTGGTGGAAGAAGTACTCAGGTCCTTTACATAAGTAAAAGTACCAATAGAGCAATGTAAAAATACTCCATTACTAGTATGAAAAATCCCACTTAAAGTACATAAGTATTATGAGCTTGATGTAGTTAAAGTATTGCAGTAAAAGTACATAAGTATTATGAGCTTGATGTAGTTAAAGTATTGCAGTAAAAGTACATAAGTATTATGAGCTTGATGTAGTTAAAGTATTGCAGTAAAAGTACATAAGTATTATGAGCTTGATGTAGTTAAAGTATTGCAGTAAAAGTAGTGGTTTGGTCCCTCTGACTGATATATTATTATATATGACATCATTAGATTATTAATAGTGAAGCATCAGTGTTAGAGCAGCATGTTACTGTTGTAGCTGCTGGAGGTGGAGCTAGTTTACACTACTTTATATACAGTTAGCTAGTTTAGTCCAGTGGTTCCCAACCTAGGGGTCGGGCCCCTCCAAAGGGTCAGCAGATAAATCTGAGGGGTGGTGAGATGATTAATGGGAGAGGAAAGAAGAAAAAACAAAGTTCTGATACACAAATCTGTTTTCAGTTTTTGGACTTTTTCTCTAATCTTTGATTTTTGCTGAAATATTGGATCATTTGAACATTTATTGAAATGAAAGCATGTGAGAAGTTTAGAGGGAAAAATCACTATTTGGTGGAGCTGTTAACAACTCATAGACATGTGAAATGTGACCCCGACTACACACTGCTTTTTGTAAGACGTCAAAAGACAAAAAGGTTGGAAACCACTGGTTTCATCTTTAACAATGTGTTGTATTTTAAAAGCTTGTTATATTATCCATTGTGTCAAATCTTCATCTGAAAAGTAAATGATAATGATTATAAACTTTATTTATGTAGCACTTTCTTAACAATGTTACAAAGTGCTTCACAAAAAGATAAAATACAATAAAATAATAAATAAAATACAATACAATTTACTAAAAGCTTTTTAAAGCTTTATATTACAACTATAACAAAATATAGGATTAAAGAATACATAGCAAATAGATAGACAGCACAGAAATTTCATACAAAGGCTCATACTCGATCTTAGTAAGACGACATACACACTAAACTATTAAAACTAGTCTGACATTCAGTTGCATGAGGTTTACTTCCTTATAATATTGGGAACTGGGTATTTAGCATGTTAATTTTTACCCGTCAAGTTTTGAAATAAACTGACATAAAACAGAGATTCTTGTAGTTGTGGATAACTGATGAAACCCTTTTTGAGTTGTGGCACAATCTGTTGTGCTTCAAACAAGTCCTAAATCATCCATAGGTGAGCCTCAATCTCAATAAGTTTAAATTTTGACTCATCATAGACCACACTCCCTGGTTTTAAAAATGTTTCCAAATTAAAATATGAAGAAAAGATATTTTCACCCTGTTTGTTCTTACCTGGTGTAGTCGTGTAGATCAGAGTCTTCTTCACTTCTAATTGGAGCTTCCAGTCTGATGGTCTGTGATACTGTGAACTTACTTATATCCTGTTCTCTGTCCTGCTGTTTCCTCCCCTGACATGCCTCCTTATGTGGCTGCAATCTTATTTTAACTCTGCTGCAGTTTTTTTTTCCCTGTTATCTTACATATAGACCAGTGAAATCTGAAGAAAGATATGTGCAGCCCTTCATTCAAAACTAAACAAGATATGATAAAATCCCTGATATCAGTCAAAAATAATCAAGAAGTTAGTTTTTAAATCAATGATATTGCAAGAATTAATTAAGCACAATTACAACATTTTAAACAAAACTTTCAGTGCTGTGAAAGTTTGTTTCTTTTTATTAATTTGTTCTTTTGCAAAATGATTATAAACAATCTTGAATTTAATCACTATGCTTATGTTTTTGATTTCGAACCGTTTGAACTGATAACTAATATCCACAAATATAACTCTGAAATATTCTATCAGCTTTTGATGGCTAAATAACTATATGTTCACATGAAAATTCGGTAAACTCTCAGCCCATCCTCCCAAGAAAAACAACAGTATAGGTTTGTAACGGGTATAGAATGGACCCAATAACAGCACAAATGACACTGGTATAAATTTTACAGTCTCTATTTCACACAATGTCAAGGCAATAGTAGCACGGTCGGAGAAACACAGTTCTGATGAGTATGGCTCCACCGGGAATTGAACCCCGATCTCCCACTCCAAAGCAGACAAAGACCAGGGAACAGGCAGGCAGAACTCAGAGTCAGGGACAGAAGGCTGGTGGGTTTACCGGGGCAGAGACGAGGAGCGATGGTCGAAGACAAGCTGATCAGGAACCAGGAAGGCAGTCCAGTGATGAAGGCAAGATGACTTAGCATAGTAGCATAGACAATCTGACAAAGAGGGAGTGGGACAAGGCAGCTTATATACTGGCTGATTGCAGATGATGAGCAGGTTGGAGCGTCAGGTGAAAGTGGTTGAACTAATAAGGGGTGTGGCAGAGCAGAGAGTGAGACTGAATGGTTGGATGATTCCCACAGCAACAGGTGAGGGGGAGAGCAGACTCTGACAAGGTTGACACATTCAGTCGCCAAAAACGACCTATTGTTACATTTATACTAGGGATATGCAGAGATCCCAGTATTTGTATTTGTATCTGTATTTGTGTTCGAATAAAAGTGGAAAGAGGCTTAAAAATCCTGTTTTTGTTTTTATGACACTTTTAATTTTAGACAGTTAAAGCGTTACAATAAGTGTTCATGAATAAACTATATTAGGAGGTGGCATGTTGGGTGGATGATAGATAGATGACAAAAAGTGGAGCTCAGCTGCTCAGCTCTAGGAGACTACTGTTCACTTCCTGTTTCCTGTTCCAGTCAGGACATTTTTTTAAAAACCGTAACTACAGTTGTCGTGGTGATTACTGTAGCCGTGATGACGAAGGTTGCCTAACTTTAAGGAAGTAGTAACTTTAACCTTTGCTTTTCCTTTGCTTCTCATGACCTTAAAAGTGTAGGGCAGTTCAGTGGAATAGCTGATGCTTTTCCAAGAAACAGCTTTCCATGTGTGGTTTGAGTCAAATGATTGTACGAACATGTATAAAATGTCTGTGTAAGGTGAAAATGGTTAATGACAGTAATAGAAACTGTGCCTGTGCGTCTGAACAGCATGTTCCTGTGTGAAACAGGAACAAAGAACATCTTATCATGGTGATATCCAGTCATGTCTGGTTGAATATAACCACATACAGATTAATCCAACACGTCCTCACAATCAAACGACCACATATGGTGATTTACCATACACGCCAGAGTGAAACGTTTTCTAACATGCCACCTCTATCGGCAGTAATTGTAAAAAATAATAATGTTTTATGGTTTGACAGCACTGTGGTTAAGGTCTGGTTAGGTTTAGGCACAAAGACCACTTGGTTAGGTTTACGGAAAGATGATGGTTCAGGTTCAGATAATCACTTAAAACATGGTGTGGGTTAAACTTATGACTTACTACTGTGGCGGCTGTAGCTGAGGAGGTAGAGCAGGTCGTCCACTAATTAGAAGATCGGTGGTTCGATCCCTGGCTCCCCCAAACCACATATTGAAGTGTCCTTGGGCAAGATACTGAACCCCAAATCGTTGATGGGGGCATCAGCCAAGAAAAATGGATACACACACACAATATTAGAACATTTGTGTCTTTTCTGTGATGAATTCACACTAATTTTTCACTTTAAAGCGTTAATTATCATGCAGTCAATGAGTGGATTGTTGGACTGTTGGATTTCTCACTACTGTGTGCCTCCCAGACTGTCCATCTATCGTCCTCCTACTGCTCTCTGTCATAGTCTATCTGAATTTGTTTGCCTGCCTGGCTGCTTCTCCTCTGTGTATGTATTAGTTAGTGGTGTAATGAAACATAGTTGATCCGTGATCCGTACAGATCGCCCCCCATGGTTCGGCACGCATATGAACTGTGGATTAACTGCAAAACGACAAAGTAAACAAACTGCTGTAGCTAGAAGTCATGGGCAGACAGCGTGTTGCTAACAGGGAGTTTGAAGAGCAACGACCAAACCAGCATCTAACAGGTCCGAAGTGACATCTGTAGTTATGTTTACACGCTGTTTGATGTGCTGCAACTGAGCAGCTAATTAGCATCTAGCTGCTAACTGACGTTAGCAGTGAATGTTTGTTTGGTGGCTCGTTCAACAAGCTGCAGGACAAGACATGTGTTCATGTTTGTAAGTTAGGAAGGTATCAGACCTCATATTGCAATTTAATTTAACAATTGAGCATTGAATATTTTATATATTGTAAGATTTTATTTAAACATTGGACATCTTGAATGTTGTTTTCATTGAAGACCATGGGCAAAGGTTCCTTGCTGTAAGTGTTTGATATTTTTGACTTTTGTGATCCGTTGCACCTCTAGTATTAGTGCTGTGCAGTGAATCAGAACAGTTGCTGGACAGTTGCAGATTTTACAATCTGTGTAGAAACAGCTTTTCCTGTTTGGTGTGAGGGAAATTATTGTATGAACGTGCAAATGCTTGTGAAAGGTTAATGTGCTTACTGACAGTTATAAAAGCAAAGAACACCTGTTGATGCTGATATCTTGTCATGTGTGGTTGAGTGTAACCACATACAGATCAGTCCAACATGTCCTCACGATTAAACGACCACACTCGCGCTCAAGAACGACCCATAGGAGCGTTTTCTAATATGCCATCTGCCATCTATGGTTCAGGAGGTAGGGTGAGTCATCCACTTATCGGAATAACAGTGTAGAACAATCTGTGTAGAGACAGCTTTTCATGTGTGGTTTGAGGGAAATGATTGTATGAACATGTGCAAATGTTTGTGAAAGGTTAAAATGGTTAATGACAGTAATAGAAACCATGCTTGTGCGTCTGAACAGTATGTTCCTATGTGAAAGAGGAACAAAGAATATCTTTTCATGCTGATATCCTGTCATTTCTGTCTGAGTGTAATCACATACGGATCAGTCCAACATGTCCTCACAATGAAACAACCACATAAGTTGATTTCGGCTGAAGCTGACAGGAGGAAACTAACATCTCCTCCAGTTTAGAGGTTCTGCCATTTTACAAATTATTTCTGGAGACTTTCCTCTTCTCCACCACATTTCATTAGGAACTATTAATAATATTAATAATTAATTAATAAGTACTTTTACTCCCCTACATTCACCTGACAGCTTGAGTTAGTGGTCATTTTTTTAGAGCTTCAACAATTAGTCAGTTAATCTACAACTATTTTGGTAAACAAATAATCATTTTAGTCATTTTCCAAAGCAAATATGCCAAAAATTTGCTGGTTTTAGCCTCTCAAATGTGACAATGCAATGCTTTTCTTTGTCATACATGAGAGTGGACTGAATATCTTTAGGGTTTGGACTGTTTTGGACGAAATAAGACATTAAAAGACGTCACCTTTGACTCTGGGAAATTATAACAAGCATTTTCACTATTTTCTGACTTTTTATCTACAAAACCATTGCTTGATAAATTGAGAAAATAATGATAATGAAAAAAATCGTTAGTTGCAGCCCTACACTTTTTAGATTCAGATTTAATGTTCAACATGAGATAAATATGACTGCTGTCATTAAAAGGTTGGATTACCAACCAGGAAGCCATCAGGGGCCCCAAAGTCCCCAGGTTCGTATGTGTAGGAATTGTGATGAGTGGATTAATTTGTTTGGGAACATGCAGCACTAAACTATGATATCAACCCAAATTTAAAGGATGAGGGCCTTTAATCAGGTGTTTAGCATGAAAAACTACTTTTAAATTTATTATTTAAGTTTAAATTGTGTTTATAATCAACAACCATGATTCTCTCTCTCTCGCAGTTGAGGTCATCCCTGAGTCCATTAGTGGGAGAGACAGACTTTAAAAGTTACTGCAGAGGGAAACATTTTTATAGATGTTTGTGTAAAAGTTCTGTCTTTTTGGGTGTGGGGAGGGGGTTCTTTATATAGGTTGAAGTGTTTCTATTTCTATGTTGAATTTTAATAATAATTTATCGCTTTTCAAGTAGTTCCTTCTTTCTGCCCACAACTCACCTGCAATTATTTGTGTCATGTACTACTTAAGTGTCCATTTGTATTTTATTTCAACACCCTTTTTATACTCAGGACTGTGGTTTCTAGAAAAAAACACTTTCACTTTTTGTTTATAAAGCAAATCCAGGTTAATGAACTAAAGGATTGAGCTTTAAAACTCATCCTGCATGCAACAGACATGATATTATAAAGTCTAGCCTAGGTTCTCGGATTCTATGATTTCCTTCTCACATCACTGAATTTACCATTAACTATTAACCTGACCAGTTGATGATGTTGTATATGTTATCATTGTAATACTTGATAATAATTTGACATAATTTGGTTTTGGCGGAAAGCCCTAAAAACCCTAGCGCTAACCCATTTCCAGAAGTCATGGATATAACTGTATGTATAATAGTAAGTTGCTATGTGAGCTAACAGCAACTAAGAAGCCACAGGTTGCAGAATTAACCCGCCATCATCCCCAAGCCCCAAAGTCTGCCTGCTCCTGATCACACCATGAACACCTGGAAGCATCCGGATTGTTTTTGCACTGTTTACACTTTTGTTGTGTTTGTTCTGTGTTTCCGATTGTCCATATGTTATGTTTATGGTTTGAATCTGTGTGCTTTTGTTTGTTAGTTTCCCTGGTGAGCATGTGGAACAGTGTGTTATGTGTAAGTTGTTTTATTACAGAGTAAAACCAGACCAATCAGCTGGGTAACAGCAGCCTGACCCTCCTTTTGGCTGAAATCAGCTTCACCTCTGACACCAACAGGGTTATGGTGAACACTACGAGGACTAGAACATGTTTCATATCATCCAGGAGAAAATGCTTATTTGAGTCATCAGTTTTCAGTTTGAGTGACAAAGTCCTGACCTTGGAAACAGTAGTTGGCAAAAGAAAGAATAACTAAAGGTCCACTTACTTGCTTTTTCTCACAGTCTTTCTGAGTTATTGAACACACCATCTGCTTATAAATCAGCCAGGAAAATTGATATTCAAGACATAATTTATGAGATTTTATGTTCAACCCCTAAACATCACTGACTCTAAAACAGTTATTTATTACATTACATTTACATTAAAATGACGTGGAGCTCCTGTCAGAGTTCAGTTCGTCGTCCTCCTGAAGCAGCTCAGAATTGGATAGACGATATCAAACGCTTCGTAGATGTCAGCTGGCTTTTTAGCTCCTGGAATTTAACAGAGGACTTCAAAATTAGAACATTATTCATCAACACTATTTCAAAATGAAGTTGATGAATGTTCTGCAGATCAAAGAAAGTAAAACAAAGATGATAAAATCATTAACGAGCACAAGAGAGAAAGAGAGGATCATTTTTTAAAATATACTGTATTTATACTCAGATATAAAGAAACACATCAGCAGCAGATAAGCATCATCCATCCACAGAAGACCACGACTCATAGGGCCTCTAGAACCTTGTCAGTGACCTATACAACTAGCTGGGAACTGCCTAAAGAATCTGTAGAACCTGCTCAATAACTATGATAACTACCCTGGAGAACCTCTTTAATGATCTACCTGAGGAACTTTCTCAACAACCTCTAGAACATTTTAAAGAAACACTATAACTACCTAAAGGACCCATAGAACCTCCTCAATTACCACAATAGGAACTGTACCTACAAAACCCCTAGAACTTATTAAAGGAATACTAGAACTACCTAAAGGACTTGTGGAACCTCCTCATTTACTACGAGAACAATCTACAGGAACCCTAGAACTACCCAAGGAACTCTAGAACCTTCTTGAAGAACATTAGACCTAAAGGACCTGTTGAACCTCCCCAGTTACTACAAAACTACCTAAATGACCTCTAGAACCTCTTCTAGAAAACTAGAACTACCTAAAGGAAACCTGGAACCTTCTCAATGAACAGGAACACTAGAACTTCCTAGGGATCTCTAGAATGACCATTTGAACTTTCCAAAGGGGCATTAGAGCTACCTTAAGAACTACAAGAATGTCCTCAGTTACTTCGAGAACAATGTAGAATCTCTTCAATAACTACAAGAACCAGCTGCGGGACCTCCAGAACCCCCTCATTGACCACTAGAGCCTCCTTATGAAACACTAGAACCACATGATCTGAACCAAATAAAAAGCCTCCTGAACCTCCTCAGAAACCACTAGAGCCTCCTAAAGGAACACTAGAGTTAGCTACCAGAGCCTCCTTAATAACCTCTAAAACCTCCTAAAGGAAAACTATAACTACCTAAAGTGCCTATAGAAGCTCCTCTGTGACCACTATACCCCCCTAAAACAACACCAGAACTACATAAAGAACACCTAGAACCCTCTCAATCACCACAATATCACTACAGTAACACTAAAACCACCTAAAGGACCTCTAGAACCTCCTCAGAGGTGACTAGAGCCTTCTAAAGGAAAACTACAATTACCTAGGGAACCCTTGAGTCTCCTTAAGAAGCTCTAGAACCTCTTAACGGAAAACTATAATTATCTAAAAGAACCGCCACAAAAATCAACTCAGACCCCTAGAACCTCCTGACGGTATACTGGAAATCAGTACAAGGTCTCCAGAACCTTCTGAATGACCACAAGATCCCTAAAGGAACATTAGAACCACTTAAAAGGGCTTCAGAACTTAATCAGAAACCACTAGAACCTCCGTACAGAACACTAGAAATATGTAAAGGACCCCTGGAACCTCCTCAATGCCCACTAAAACTTCTTACCAAACCCTTAGAACCTCCACAATACTGTGTTTTTTGTGAGGATTTCTGCTGATGCAAATGATCAGCTGGGTGCATTGAAGATGTGATTATTGACACAAATAAATTGCTCTTTTGTATTTCACCACCTGATCAATAAACTGGGAAGTGTGGAAACAAACACAGCATAGTTACCATTCACAGAAAGTTTCCCATTTGCAAAGATGGTCACACTGATGCCCGGCATCACTCTGTAGAAGAGGCCAGGAAACAGCTCCGGTTCATAACTGTGGACAATGAAACAAACACAAAACCAGACTCAGTATCTGTGTTTACATCAACTAATAATCAGAGTCCAGTCACAATAAAAATGACTCATATGAACATCATGATCAGAACAAATTCACAATACTTTCAGACACCATGTAGGTGGACTGCAGCTGTACAGGATGGATGGAAATAAAACTGATATTGATTTTCTCATCTGACCCTCAGTAACAAGAAGATTTCCCAAGACTGTATATTTCAGAGTCAGAATCAGGTTTATTGCCAAGTAGGTTTGCACATACACAGAATTTGCCTTGGTGCTGTGGTGCATAAAATATAACAAAATTAAGTAATCTTAAATAATATTAAAAACGAAAGAAAGAAATGTACTATAAAGAATATATAAATATATAACCTGAGTGAGAAGAGCTGCTTCAGGTTTAAATTTTAAATTGAAGAGAATGAAATTTAATGTGCAAAATATTGACCAGGAATGTGCAATTGTTCATAGTGTAAACCTATATTATTACCTATAATTACCTATTACACCTACATAACCCTATAGTTACCTTTATTTATAGAACCTCCAGCAGTATTTTGTTCTGATCCAGCTGATGTATTCAGTGGAAAATGAGGCGGTTTAACAAAACACATTAAGAGAATTACTTTTTGATTGCAGGAAACTTTAAACCAACAGCAGCTTTGTGCAAATAAACACTGTCAGAGGAATTCAGATAGATGAAACCACAGCTAATGTCTCCTGACCTGCACTGCTGATGGTGGGCCAGCACAAGTTGCTCAAAATTGATTGGAAAGATTTTGCAACTGGCCACCATGGTCTGGATCCTGAAGTCCAGGAAGCGGACAGGGAAGCCCAGTTTCTGCACTATGCGGGCGTACCTCCTGGCCGCTATCCGTGACTCCTCCTCACTGACAAACACAGGAGAGAGAGAGAGAAAGTTTATACGTCGTCCTGGTAACTTACAGTCTTACAGTTAATGTACAGACAGACAGGCAGACTGACCTCTTGGCTCCTAGACAGACAATATTCCCAGATTTGTAGATAATCGCTGTTGTTAGCGGCTTACGTATCCTCATGGTGAGCGCCTTGTAAGTCTGAAATACAACAGGAGGCGTAAACTGAGTGACAACGAAAGAACGTGTAAATCAAACATTACATATACTGTATGTCATACAGTCCAAGTACACTAAAGCTTTAAAATGTTCTCTAAACTTCCTTTGGAGAATATAAATGGGTTTTTAAAAAATGCAAAGTAAGAAGAGAAGTCCAGTACCCCTCCCAAATCTTAAAGGGGACATATTCAGCTTTTTGTGGTTTTCTGTTATTTATATCCTGTTATGACCTAAACATGGTTTTGAGGTGAATGTATGCAGAAATGTTGCCTGAAAGTCAAAAGTCAGGGCTTTAACCTGCCCTGAACACTTTGTTTGCAACATTGTTTTATACCTTGCGGACAAGCTCATGTCGGCCTGTCGCACATGCCCATAAATGGCCGTCCTGATACTAGTTTGTTTACGTAGCCTCTGGAGCTGGAGGAAGCAGACAGAGGCTGAACTGAGGGGCTGCATAAAGGACCAGTAGAAGATAAATAAGGAGTTTTAAACTATCATGCAAAGATATTCCAGTAGAGCCCCAGAATATAAATATAGAGCTGACTGGAAATGTGCAGGATACGTTCTTTAACGACATCAAGTGATACACAAAACAAACAACAAAAACAAATAAACAGGAGTAAAACACTTAGCAAACAATCATGACACAGACACAACATAAAAATCTATGAAAATTATATAAAAAATAAGATATGCATAAGACACATCAAAAATACTGGTAGGAGAGCTGATAAAAATGGTTTATACCTTCGGGTCGTACTTTACATTCAGTGCTTTGCGAGCGATAACGTTGAGGTCCAGCTGACAACCGAGCTTCGCTGTAGAGACAATATTCCTGCACACAAACACACAAACACTGACTTTTACAACAACACATCAATGCAGCATGATCAGTGACCTTCTAAGGAGGGTCGTGTTATATGATCAAAAGCTCCAGAACAGCGACTAAATGGACCTTGTGATGAGATCATTTTTATCAACAACTGTTCCCAAGATCAAGAATGAACTTTCAATCAACTTTTATGCCAACGTGGGCTCAGAAAAATGGAAATTTTAACGTCTATGATTCCATGAAAACAGCACACAAGTCATGTGATGAGGAAGACTGTGTGATAAGATTGAAAGCTCCAGAACAGCTACTGAATGGAGCTCGTGGTGACCTACTGTATCTCTGGGATGGCCTCTGGTCTCTCGGGTATCACAGGGGTCGAGGGATGAACAACAGAGGCTGCTGTGGAATTCTGGGAACTGGAGTCCAGACTGGTGCTGCTGTCAGTGTCTGCTGGTCTGGTTTCAGCTGAAACAAACAAAGACCATCAATGTTACAGAATCCTCTTCTGCTTCCCTGATGTTAGATTTGAAGACTTTCTGGCTTTAGAATATCCAAATATCTCCTCATAAATCTGTTGGTGATGTCACAGGTTTTCAATTTTACACAATTTTTGGATCCATGATCAGACAGTGCTGATTATCATAAAGTTTTGCATCTATCTCAAATGAAATAAAGGAGTGTTGTTGTTGTTGTAGTTGTTGTTGTTGTTGTTGTAGTTGTTGTTGTTGTTGGTACCTGAGTCGGTCTGGCTGGACTCGTCCTGCATGAGCTCCCGGCTCAGTTCCTTGTTCACCTCCTCCTCCTCCTCCTGAATCTTTGAGGAGTCCTGGAGCGAGACACTTATGTTTTCATTTTTTTTCTCTTTTGTATCATAAATTTAGCAAAGAACAAACTCTGGATCATGAGGTAAAAAGTTAAATTATAGCTTACAGCCTGTACTCACATTTGCAATGAAGTTATCAAAGTACCATTCCAACATTGACTCCTCCATGACCGAAAAACTTTCCAGGATTCTCCAGGGACTTTATTTATGTCAGTGACTGAATGAACTAACATCGGTGCTCAGTATGCTCACCTGTGCTTACATTCAAATGGTTAAATCTTAAGAACACTGTTGCTAGGTAACTGTTCCTCTTCAGAAATAGTGAATGTGTTTGTGTTTGAAGTAGAGCTGCAATGATTAGTTAATTAATCAATTAGTCAATCAAGAGAAAATGAACTATTTTGATAATCGATTCATTGTTTAAGTCGTTTTTAAGTAAAAAATTCAAACAACCTCATGTTTAAGTTTCTGATATGTTAATAATTCCTGCTTTTCTTTGTGGTAACATTGTATTGAATTGGATTTTTTGTTTGTTTTTAATTACTGATCAAATTGTTTCTGATGTTATAAAGGCCTAAAAAGTAATCAAGAAAATAATCATCAGATTAAACCATTATGAAAATAATCATTAGCTGCAGTTTGAAGCAAATGGAAAAGTGTTGCTAAGCATCACAATTTATTTTCAAGCTGAAAAGTGTGAATTTTGCATTTTAGTTTTATTAATAAAGCTTAAAATAATAACAATAGACCAAGATGACACTATGTTACAGGCTAACTTGGTACAAATACACATGAGATGTCACAAAACTGAAACTTTGCTTCTTTTGCTTCTTTTTTTGACATAAAACAGTTTCTCCATCCTCGCAGCACTTCTGTGCAGCATCTCTGGTGGTTGCCTGGCAACTGCGCTCGACTGTTCACAGAGAAATATTTCCAGCAACGTTTTAGTTTAAGGGCTTTAGAGGTGTTTGTAGGTGTATTTTTTTTTTAACTTTTTGCCAGTCTTTATGCTAAGCTAGGCTAACCATGTCCTGACTTCAGCTCTGTGCTGAACAAACAGATGTAACATTAACGTCAGTCTGAACATCCAATCAGACGTCTCGTTGCCGGAGAAAACTCACTGGACGGACGTCTGATTTCCTCAGGCTTGTTTTCTTTCAGATGTCTTTCATTAATTATTAGAAATGTAAATTAATTCAGAAGCAGCTGAACATGTTGCATCATGAGCTTTATGCAAGTTTCACAGTTTATAATATGTGCAAACAACATTTCCTTCATTCTTCCTTTTTGTCTTCATCATCTTTCTGTCTCTCTTTCTCTGTGAACTTAAAATAAATGTCCCAGCTTGCTTTACAATAAGATTCTTTTCTATTCTACTCGTCACAGCCGTTGAACATGTTGTTGTTGACTCTGTTTCCTCCAGTAGAGACCTGAGTTTAGCGCCTGCATGGTTCAGTTTCTCCCCACTGAGACCACACTGACACCCAGAGGTGTGAAGAGGAACAGCAGCAGTCAGATGGACAGAAATCTGAGTCTTCATGATAAATAATTAACTAACAATCATCATCAATCTCAGTATCATCAGTCACATAAAGCACCAAAATATCAAACATCTATGAGACAACAGCAACACTTTAATATAAAATCCTTTCATTACATCTGAAACTAATCTTACAAACACTCAACAATACTCAGTATGAATATTATATCAGTAACAAGGAGATGAAAAAGTACCACATAGTAATTATTACAGTATTTACTCAGATTGTTTTACTGACAGACTAAACTAATAATAAATTACAGTAGAGAGTAAAACACATTATTCTGTCATGTAAATGTGTTTTTATTTCTCCATTAAATGAAGATTAATATTTAGAGGTTTTAAGTAATTTATTAGTGTATTTTTTTTTAAAGAAAGGCTTTTAGTTTAGGTTTACAGGGTTATTTCTGGGTTATAAATGTCTAAAGTCTTAATAAAAGTAATAAAAGTCTATTAAAAGACTGCTGAGTGATCATAAGTTGGACTAAATTTGATAGTTGATTAAGGTGCTTAAGTGTTTTTTTTTCCTTTAATGACAAAAACCATAAATGTTGAAATAAATTCCTAAGTTTGTGATGATTAAAAGGATTTCAGATGAAGGCTTTTGTCCCCAAAGTAATAACTGTGTATATTGATTTTAATGAGATTTGGAATAAAACTCATATAGTTTAATGGTGAATTGTGTTTTATGCTGACAGACTGACGGGTCTTTAAATACAGAGTTTAATACCAGACAACAACACATTGTTTATATTTTCTGGATGCTGTTCATTGATTCTGAGTGAAAAATTATGTATTTTTAGGGGAAAACTTTATTTTTACCTGCACAGTTATCATCTGCATGTCCCTCCCTCTTAGATTATGTATGAATATGCTTCATATTTAACTAAAAATAATTAAAAACATCAGCGTTTAAACTGAGCAGACGCTGGTTATCGTGTCTGCGGCTGAGAGGAGGGTTGATTTATTACCACCAGCTCAGACAGGCAGGTGCAGTTAAAACATTTCAACTTTCACTCTGTGGTCTCGTGGACATAAAACAAACATGGCAGTAAAAACAAACAGCATGATGATGATGATGATGATGATGAAGTCAGGAATCCAGGGACCCCCCCTGTGTTTTAAAAGCCACGGCTGTAGATTGATGGGTGCGACGCTGCCGTACGACACGGTGACATTAGTGTAGAGTGTTATTATTCCTGCTGAGGGCTGAATGTTTATCTGAGCTGCAGATAATTACAGCAGCAGAGTCCCGACAGCATAAACAGCCTCCTTCCTGTCTGCAGCTATCTGTCTGCTTCCAAACACGTCCTTCAACATCAACACGAAGGAGCCCACGGTTCACCTCCTCATCCTCAGCTCCTCCTCCTCATCCTCAGCTCCGTGCTGCTCGTACTTTATGTGTTTACATTCTGGGAGGGTTTTTTCTGTTGATGTTTCAAAGACATTTTTCTTCCTTTTCTTCCTTCTCTCCTTTCCTTCTTTCCTCCCTTGTTTCTGTGACCCTTCCTTCTGTCTTTCTTTACATTTTCCTTCCTCCTCTCTTTCCTGTTTTCTTTTCTTTCCTCTCTTTTTTGTTTCCTTCCTTCCTTCTGTCCTTCATTCACTTTCTATTTCTTTTCTCCTTCCTCCTTTCTCTGTTGTTTTCTTTTCCTTTCTTCTCCTCTTCTCTCTCTCCTCTCCTTCTCTTTTTCTTTTCTTTCCTTCATTTTTTCTCTTCTCTGCCTTTTACCCTTCTTTCATCTCCTTTCCTCGTTCCCTTCCTTTCTTGTTATTCTTTTATTCTTCCTTCTGTTCTTCTTCTATTAATTTTCCATGTTCCCGTCCTCCTTTCCCTCCTTGTCACGTCTCTTTTCTTTCTTTCATTCACTTTTCATTTACCTTCCTTCTTTCTTTCATTCTTTCTTGTATCCTTCCTTGTCCTTCTTCCTTCCTGTTCTTTAAGTTCCATTTTTCCTTCACTCTTTCCTCCCCCTTCCTCTTCTTTTATTTCCATCCTTTCTTCTTTTCTCTTCCTTCTCTTGTTTTCCTCTCTCCTTCCCTCTCTCCTTTGCTACTGAACTTCTTCCATTGCCTTTCTATCTCTCCTCTCCTTCCCCTTTTCTTTTCTTTCATTCATTTTCTGTCTTCCCCACCTTTTGTCCATCTTTCACTCCTTCTTCTCTCTTCCTTCTGTTCTCCCTCCTTTCTGCCTTTCATTCACTTTACATTCTTCCTTCCCTCTTTGTTTCATCCCCTTTTTCTTTCCCCCGTTACATCCATCCTTCTACCTCGTTTCATTCACTTTTTCATTTTTCCTTCCCTCCTTCCTTCTTTCCTTTCCTTAATTCCTTCATTTTTTTATCTTCCATTTGGTCTGTCCTTCTTTCATTCCTCCTTTCTTTCTTTAATTCACATTTCATCTTTCTCTCCATCATTTTCTTTAACACTGACTTTTGTCCTCATTCTCACTTTAACTTTCTTTCCTCCCCTTTTTCTTTTCTTTCTTTCTTGCTTTTCTTCCTTCCTTTCTTCTGTCCTTCTTCTACATTTCACTTCTCTTTTTCTTTCATTCATTAATGAACTCTCCAGTTCTCCTTCCCTTTATTTTTCTCCTTTCCTACCTTTGTCCTCCCTCATATCCTTTCATTTACTTTCAGTTTTCTTTCCTTTCTTTCTCCCTCATCCTTCCTTCTCTTATTAAATTTCCTTCATTGTTTCCTTCCTCACATTCCTTCCCTCCTCCTCTCTATGTCTCTTTCCCCTCTCCTCCTCTTTGATTCCACTTCTCATCTCCATCTAAAATAAAAACTGAAAACCCTTCAAGCTGAGTATAAATAACCTCCTGTCTTCCTCTCTTTGAGCTCCCTGCTCCCAGCAGCTCTATCAGGGTGAAGTGTGTTATCTGAGGACGTGTTCGGGTCCGTCTCATGCAGCTAATTGCCCGCTGAGTGTGACTGGGAACAGTATGGAGGCTCGGCCGCTCCCAGATGTGGGACTGGGCGTCTGTGCGGTGAGTGAACCGCAGTCAGTGAAATGTGAGCCTGCTCGGGCCTGGCTGGCTGTATTTTGGGATGTTTTACATGGGGCAGGACAAAGACACGTTACCAGGCGGGATCCCAGTCTGAGCAGATGGTCCTACTCTGGGAAAAGAAGAAGAAGAAGGAGAACAAGAAGGAGAAGAAGCGACATTATTTCTGCAGAGGAAGGAAGACTCAAAGACGGTAAAGTTTTTTCTCTCCAGGAGCGGCAGCTTCTGAGCTTTAACTCCTGCACAGCTGTTGACGGGAAGATGAGATGTGGAAGTGAAGGACAGCTGACTGCAGGGAATCTCACTGAAAACCGAAACTCAGCGGCTAAAGGACAAATATGGAGCTCTGCTGGATATAAATAGTTCTGTGGGTTTGAACGTTTTCTGGGAGTTTGTACGTGTTTCTGTGTGTGATTCTTTACTGCAGTGTTGCTTTTATCTCACCGGGTGTTTCCACTTGGCCAAAACAGGAGCCACGTGAGGTCGCACATTAGCTAGCTGCTGTGTTTGAGGTGTAAATTACTGAGTGTGTCAGAGGGAACATGTTGGGAAAATGTTCCCTCAAAGTTTTCACTCTGCTTTCAAATGATAAATCATTCTTTCAGATGTCAGTTAGCTTTAATAACACCTGGTCAACAGGTTAACCGCTGCTGCCAGTGAACCACAGGTTACCATGGCAACAGTAACTTCTGCTTCGCTACCAGCTAGCTAATTAATTAGTTAGATAATGTTAGGACCGGGATAAACCAGCTAACTAACAAGATAATGTTATCAGCTAAAGCTAAGGATGTCTTGTTTAATTTTTGATTGTGAACTAGCCAAAGCTAAAAAACTAATATTACAAGCTATAACTAACCAACTGACAGGCTAATATGACGAGCTAGGTACTGACTGACTTAATTAACAAGCAATTATTACAAGTACTTATGTTATAAAATACTAGATTTAACCCCAGACAAGGTTTACCAGCCAGCTACCAACTAACTAGCTAGTTACCAACTAACTAAAAAGCAAACTTTACCAGCTAACGTTAGTTACCAGCTAACTAAGTTAACCAGCAAACGTTACTAGGTAGTTACTAGCTAACTAACAAGCAAACGTTACCAACTAGCTAAACTAAAAAGCAAACTTTACTAGCCTGCTACCAACTAACAAGCACATTTTACCAGCTAGTTAACAATTAAATAATAAGCTATTGTTAGCAGCCTGCTACTAACTAACTAATGAGCAAATTTTATCAGAGTTACCAATGAATAAGTTAATATTGCATGCTGGCTAACCAGCTAGCAGTAATTAACAGGCAGAGGTTACTAGCTAGATACCAACTAGTTAACAAACAAAAATTGCCAGCTAACTAAGAACAAGTGGTTAACTAAAATACTAATGTTTCCAGCTAGCTACCAACTATCTGACAAGACAATGTTTCAAGGCGATTAGTCAATTAATCGATTAGTGGACAGAAAATTGGTTGCCAGCTATTTTGATAATCAATTAATCGTTTTGAGTCATTTTTAAGAAAATAATGCCAAAATCTGCTACTTCCAGCTTCTTAAATGTGAATATTTTCTGGTTTCTTTAGTCCTCTATGACAGTAAGCTGAATAAGTTTGGGTTGTTGATTATTGGTCAGGACGAAACAGGACATTTAAGGTTGCATCTTGGGCTTTTGGGAAACATCGATCTGTATTTTTCACCATTTTCTGACATTTTATAGACCAAACGACTAATCGATTAATAGACAGAATAATTGATAGATTAATCGATAAAGAAAATAATCGTTAGTAGCAGCCCGAATCTCCAGAAACTTCATATCAAGTGTTTATTAGATGGCAGAGCATCATGTTGTGATGTCAGTTAACTTCATTGTGGGCTTGTTGAAAATTTAACAAGGAGCTCATATTTGGCTGTCCAGTGTCAGCAGAAGATATCAGTTTATCTTAGAACCTGACAGATGTACAGATTGTTCACTGCTTTCTACTGGACTGCTTTGGTTTCCATGTACATTTAGCACACGGGTGCTCAGACTCAGCTATGATGTTACTCTGGTATTTCTGTGTTAATCTGACCTGTTCTTCTCTCCTGATCCACCACAGATATGGCTGAAGATGTCTGTGGATTCTGATAATTCCTGTGTTTTGCTGTCATCGCGAGACTCCAGGACTTCTTGCGTCTTCCAAACCGCCGATGAGAAAGATGACATCCCGGGAGTGGGAGAGGAAAGGTAACTGAGTCTGAATATTCAGGTTTTTTATTTTATATCTCAACATTTAACATCCTGACACATTGCGGCTGAGTGTCGGGACGTCGTGGTCGTGTTCTGGTGTCGTTCTGGGATTCAGCTGGTGTGTCTGTCGTCTGTCTGCAGTGTTCTGGAGATGCTGAGCTACTCCAAGTTCTCCGACCTGGAGACATGGCTGTGTATGCCGTCCTCACTGCTGCTGCCCAGATCCCTGGACTCCACCCGCACCTCCTCCTCTTCCTCCTCCTCCTCTTCTTCCATCTGCAATGCATCCAACCGCTCCTCCAACTCCCCGCCGATCTCCTCCTCCTCCTCCCCGGCCTCCAACTCCCGTCGCTCCACCTGCAGCGAGCCGGGAGAGAGCAGCACGCCGCTCAGGTAACGCCGAGTCTGTGATGCCAGCTGCAACTAACGATTATCAATTAATCTGCTCAGTTGTTTTTCAGTTAATCGATCAGTCATTTTGTCTATAAGATGCTTGTATATAATTTCCCACAGCCAAACTTGTTATGTCCAACAGTTCAAAAACCCCAAAGATATTCAGTTTACCACAGAAACCATAAAAACATCATATTTTCATATTTTTGCTTAAAATATTAAATTAACAAAATAGTTGCTGATTAATTTGGTCAATCAGTGAACATTTTACAAAAACAAACAAATGTAAAGTCATAGAAACTAAATCATTTGTTTATATGCTTCAAAGACACATTTATATGTATAATGGGGAAGCTTCAGTAGCCAACGGGGTGACAGATAAAAGATAAAACCATTTAACAGCATAAAGCTGCTGATTTTCCTAAAATAAGCTGTATTCAGTTCCACTGTCAGAACTTTTTTTCTCATCTTTGTCGCCTGTTTTCATAAAACAGGAGCAAACAGCTGATGTTCCGGCTGCTTTTAGCTCCTTCGTCTCCTTTAGAGCTGCAACGATTAGTCGATTAATTGATTATTCAACTGACAGGAAGTCATTGTGATAACTGAACAACTGTTGTGGTCATTTTCTAAGTGAAAATGCTGAACATCTGCTGGTTATTTTATGTCATACATGATAGTGAACTGAATATCTTTGGACTCTTGATCAGACAAAACAAAACATTTGAAGACGTCACTTTGGGCTCTGAGAAATTATGATGTTGATGTTTAATCAATTATCGATAATCAATATAATGAAAATAATTCACTTGTTCCTCACGTTGACAATGAAAACCTCAGTTTTTCTCTTCAGTTTACGTTCTCCTCTCGCCTCTAAACACATCGTTTTCTCCCGCTGTGACTGTGACTGTCACATGATCAGAGCTGATACACTCGGGTCCATTCGGATCCAGATCTGAGACCTGACCCGGTCCCATTAGACTAGAGTAGAGACCTGTGAAGACCTCTACACTACGTGCCTCTCCAAAAAACCCCACCAAACTTGGTCCTGGGTCACACATGAAAACGTTTGAGAAAGCTGATCCACAGAGACTTTGTTTGAGATACGTCAGGTTATCTACGCAAATGAACGCAACACAGACGAGTGTTTTACAGTAAATGTCCTGCAGACTGCTTCTGATTTCCACCAGATGTCTCATTAATGATGTTTAAGTAGAGAGAGAGAGAGTTCAGTTGAAACTGTGGTCAGTTGCCTCGCTGCTCTCTGCTCCTTCCTCATTGTTCCTCGCTAGTAGAAGTATTTGTCTGGCACCATGGTGATGGCAGTTATGTTGGGAAAGATAAGCCAAGAGGCTGCAGGGAGGGGAAGCAGTGGTGTTTATAGATTTGGGGGGAAATGTACTGCTAATACAAGGAAGTGAAGTCATTATGACTGTATGTGTTGTATAGTAGGAGGTTGTGTTTATGTGGCGGTATAGTGGTGGTTTGACTCATAACGGGCAGTTGTTTTATTCTTCTTCTCTACTTTTTAATGACATGTTTGTGAACGAAATATCCCATGAACAGAGTGAACAAACAGGACGCCTCATACAGCAGATTCAGCTCAGTTATATGTTGAAGATACAGTAAGAATGTGAAGCCCAAAGTCTGAACTATAAGTGATCTAAACTGCTGCTGTCATTAGTTTTCTTGCCTCCATGTGGTGCCGGTTGGACCAGAACTACCTGGTTTTGGTTCACAATTGGTTCACAATTATCAGTCCACTGCTGCTCAACAGGAAAACACTGTCCAATGAAACACAAAGAGATCATTTTATCCACTTGACCTGAAGCCTCGTATTAGCTTCAGAGAAACTTTGGAAGATCTTTCTGCAGAAAACACAGACTGTCTTCATCACTGGTTTATAACGGTCGGTATGAAGAGCAAGAAAAACATGTTTCATCGTCTGTTTGCACCTTTGTTTTAAGACAAACTTGAAAAATTGAGAACCTGTTCTTTAATAACACTTCTAAATTCTAAATCGCTGTTTGACATTAAAACACCAAAACGGGTTATTCTCCTCCTAATGGGCGTGTGCGGAGGACAGAAAACCAGTGAAGAAGAAACAGTGTACTGTTTCTGTTTCCGTGGCGGCTTCCTGATATTTCGTTTATTGCAGCAGATTCCAACAGTTTGAGCAGAGAAAGGTGGTTAATAGATACGTTAAACTGAACAAGCTGTCAAAGTAGAGAATAAAGTGAACAACTCCTGCACGAAGCCGTCCGCCATCGTTGTTATGTTTCTTCTTCTTCTTCCAATGAAACGCCGCACTACTGCCACCATCTGTTCTGTCAGTGATATGATGTACACACTAAACACCGAGCCAGCGTTTCACATTTACTCTGGAGGACGTTTTTTGGAAAAGCTCCGTTTTCAGGGAAGAAAAACGAACAATGAAGACGCGGCTTACTGTGGACGTGGTCTGAAAGTCCTGGATAAAGAACTTCCTGTCGCAAGTAAACACAGAAACATGCTGTAAGTGACTCTCTCTGTCTGGGTTGGTTGAAGGTTCCCTTTCATTTGACACAAAGGCCTCCTGACTGATCAAACTCTGATATCTGAAGCACTTGACTCTCGATCCCCCTGATTCAGCTTTTGTCTCTCTCACACACACACACACACACACACACACACACACATACACACACACACACACACACACACACACACAGTGGGGTAAGGTAACACCCCTGCTGGGCATTGAACACTTGCTAGAAGCGTTTCCTTCAGCTGTGGACCTTCAGCTTTTTTTACATACATGTAACACGCTCGGCCGCCGCGTTCACTACCAAACACGACCGTAGCGGAGACGCTGGGATCATGTGTGTGTGTGTTTTTTTTAACGTGATGCGGTGAAGCGTGGCGATCAGACATGATGACCTGGACTCAGCTGCTGGACTTGGTCCTGCGGAGGAAAAAGAAGGGACGCGGTCACAGCAGAGCATCATGGCGGAGCCGCAGCTACGTGGTCTCAGAGGCCAGGTATCAGGATCACACAGAAACCACACGTATGTTTATACAAGAGGAAGCTTCATGTCACTGTCAGGACTGAATACCAGTGTTCCCAGTGTCAGCTTTGTTACACAGGAAGTCTTGTTGCTTTCCTGAAAAGTAGTGAATTACTCAACGTATCACCTTTCCAATATTATCTTGTATTTATGCCGATCTGTGTATGATTTTGCTGGCGTTGTTCATGTTCATGAATCGCTGCCATCATCTCTGATTTAGTCACTAATCCGCCTGTTTTTATGTTTTCAATTTGCACATAAGAAAACCTGGACAGAAACACCAGCAGTTCAACAAAAGGTCAAAATACTAAAAGAAGATTTGAACTGAATAAATAATGACGTACATGAGTCATATGACTTCACTGAAGAGCTGAAAACATCAGATCTGTGTGGAGCGACGATGAGGAGACTGTAACCTTCCTCACATCAATACATGAAACTAACAGAAACGTCATATTTCCATCATGTTTTCCAGCGTTCAAGCTTTGACCGTCACTCGTTTAACGACGTCATCTTGTTGAGTCTTCTTCTTCTGCAACGGTTTAACGGCACCGACTGGAGGATTAGCGCCACCTGCTGTTTATCTGCTAATATTCACACAACAGCAGTGGATGGAAACAAGTCTCAATTTGAATTTTCCTTTACTCATTTTCTGGAAATTCTGTTAACATTTGTGCATTTGTGTTTGGATGGAAACGTAGCTACTGATTGATACTGATTGTTCTCATTGTGTAGAGCTTCGTAGGCGAGATGAAGAATCCTCTTTTTTATAGCGTACAGCGGCTTTTTAGAGAAAACAGCTGCCTGCTGCGGCCCAAAATGACGCTATGAGATTTTTTGTCACTGAAAGTCTTTGATGTTTTTGTGTTGCTTCCTTCCTGCAGGCCTTCAGACAGGGAGGCCACCTTCCTCACCCCTGCGCTGGGTAAGGAGACACCGTTTCTGGTCACGCCCCTCCTCCCCATCCTCTCCTCCACCCCTGTCGCTGCCGCTGCCGCTGCTGCTGCTGCTGCTGCTGCTGCGTCGGCGGCGGCGTTGACCTCAGGGATGTCCAGCGGAGACTCCGCCTCCCACGGCGGGGTCAACATCAGGAAACGCCGACGGCTCGCTGCCAGTCCTGGAGGACTCCACTGGAACTCTGCAGGTAAGAAGCCAGTCACATGACCATGATATTTATATTCATGTCTTACTGTTAGACTGTGCAGTAATGACACGTATGACATTATAATTAGAGTCTTGTTTTTACACTCTGACTCAATCTCAGCTCTTTCTTTCTCTTTCTTTTCTCGTGTCTGGTTGTTATGAGACTGAATCCTACAGTTCTGGAGAAACTATGAATGTTTACTCAGTTTGTGCAACTTTGAAAGAACCGACGTTATGGAGAATCAGCATTAGCATGTAGATTAGCATGTAGATTAGCATGTAGATTAGCATGACCCAGCATGGTGACATGTGTTCTGTACGTTTTACAGACATGTCTCTCAGAACATCAGTCTGTGGGGAAGATGGTTTTCAGGCTGCAGGGGATTTTTAGTGATGCTAGCAGCTGGCATCTGTTTGATCACACGCTGAGTTTTGTTGAGTAACAACAAATGTTAACATAACTTTTGTTTACAAGAAAACTCCACAGTCAGCTGTAATGTTGTTTTTTGTAGTAAAAAGTCTCTTAAAAAGACTCAGAAGGGGACATGTAGGATTTCTAAACTGGGCTCTCTAAGCCTGAGAGCGTTAAATGAGGAGCTGGACTGTGGGACAGTTTTGAGAACAACATGAACTTAAGTTGCTGGTGGAGGAGGCAGAGCACAAGAAACAGTGGTATTCTTCTCTTGGAGGATGTGGATGGAAGATTTATGAGCTCCCCAGGTGAAGTGGGCTGTAGAGGCGTCTGAAGGTGTTGAGGATCCCGATCATGCCCCCCCTAAAGAAGACATAATGTTCCTCTGTGAAGCAGCTGATGTATCAGCTACTGGCTTCAGCTGAAGGGAAAGGACACCTAAATCAACCATGTAGCCATCCTCCCTCTGCAGAACCTTCCTGAACTTCAGAACCAGCTTCAACCACAAATCAACTACAGTCGGTCCGACTGACTGGATCCACCTGTAGCTGTAGATACACTCTTCTGTTTAGGTGACATCATGACTGTGTGTAACGACGGTGTGTTTGTACGGTTCTGTAGTCCGTTTGGTTCTGTAGTTCCATCGTGTGTACGGTGGGTGATGAGGGACAAACATGTCAGCCGATCAGCTTGAGTAACTTGTAAGTTGGCAGGTTTGTGAACGAGAACACAAACGTATGAAAGCAGCAGACCAACAGCGTCGGTGTGAACGTGCTGCCATGTCAGGAATGTTGATGACACACACACACACACACACACACACACTGACTGGGGGTCTTGTTTATACTTTGCTTCCTGTGTTAGTCAGAACGTCCTTTAGCTCCACCCTTCTGGAGAATGATAATGAGCTTCCTGTTGAACAGATTAAAGCTCCGTCTACACCAACAGCGATAACTATAACCATAACTATAAATAGGTCCGAGTGGACGCCACAAATATAACAACAAGGACAGCGGCGAGCGATATCGTTGGGATCACTTTCAGAGCCGTTTGATGAACGATAGGAACACTGACAGCCAATCAAAACCCATCTCCTAACCCCGTAACCATACAGCACGACAAAATCTCCATCTGAACTTCATGACCTGCAAACATCTTAACTCTGGAAACCAACTGATGACTTTATTTATATTTATATATTTAAATGCAACTGCTGCACTGTAAACTGGATCTGAATGACAACCACTCTCTTCATCATACAGTGATGCTGGAGCTTTGTTCTCCATTATAACGTATAAAAACAACAGAGTTTGTGACCTTTTTAGTCTTCAGATCTGTGTTCAGACTGTGTTTTCTGTTTCTTTCTCTCTGTAACGTTCAACAGTCACAAGTCATCAGTGTGTGTTTTCCTGAGCTGTCCACACAGCTGCAGCGTGTGGTTTACAGAACGATATCGTTCATAAGTGTGGATGCTCACATGTTTATCGTTATTGTTATTGTTATGGTTCTAGTTCTTGGCGTGGACGGACGTGAAGCAGCAAACCCTTCAGATGTTTGTTTGTTGTATTTTAGTTTGTCGTGTGTTTGTGGTTCCTGCTTTTTATCATCTATCCATATTTTTTCATTTTTTACAGTCAGTCAACATTAATACTGATGTTTTTTCTAAATATATGAGGGATAAATGACAACATCACAGAAGAATTGTGATTCTATCTTCTACTGGAGCTTCAAGGATTAGTCGTCAGAAAATTAATTGGCAATTATTTTGATAATCAATTAATCATTTCAGTCATTTTTCAAGCAAAAATACCAAACATTTGATGGTTCCTGCTTATTAGATGTGATGATTTGCTGTTGTTATTTGCTCTATATAACAGTTAATTGAATATCTTAACATTTTAGACTCTTTGTCAGACAAAACTTTATTAAATTAAAGACATCACCTCATTTTTTTAACATTTAATAAAGTAAATGAGAAAATAATCTGCTGGTTAATCAATAATGAAAATAATCATTTTCATTCAATTACAATTCTGAATCAGCTGACGAACGCCAACAAGCTGCGTTATGTTTGTAATATGTTAATCATGATGTTAGTGGATCCTTCACAACACACTGCAGCTTTAAACTGTAACTAACAATTATTTCCATTATTGATTAGTTGTTTGGTCTATAAAATATAAAAATGGTGAAACTGAAACGTCTTGTTCAGTTTATTGTCAAAGAGACTAAAGAAACAAGAAAATACTCAGTTAAGAAGCTGCAATCAGAACATTTTACATTTTCTTCTTAAAGAAATGACCTGAATAGTCAGTGATTCATTTTTCGACTAATTGTTACATTAATCCGTAATCTCATCTTCACCTCTGACTCACCAACTAACACTGAGCAGTGTAGAACCACAGCCAGTAGTCCATTAATCGATGAATTGATTAGTCCATTAATCGATTAGTCAATCGACACAAAATTAACCTCCAACTATTTTGATAATAGATGAATCTTTTTAGTCATTTTTTAAAGCAAAAATACCTAAAATGGATGTTTTTAGCTTCTTAAATGTGATGATTTAAAGCTTTTCTTTGTCCTACATGATAATAGTGAAGATCTTTGGGTTTTGAGCTGCTGTTCAGACATAATAAAGATAAAACCATCGACTCTTTTTGGAAATTATAACAGCATTGTCACTATTTTCAGATATTTAATAGACAGTAGATTCATTGATTAGTTGGGTGAATTGATAATGAGAGCAATCATTAGTTGCAGCTCTACCTTCATCAACCAATCAGCTTCACTCTCTCTGATGTTTGACTCTCAGTCGACCGGAGTGTTTTTCCTGCTTCGGTACAGCAGAGGGAGCCATGACTGCAGCTCTGTGTGTGTGTGTGTGTGTGTGTGTGTGTGTGTGTGTGAGGAAGACGTTCAGTCCTGTGAGTTTCTGATCTGACGTCTGCTGCACTTTCAATCTGCCTCTAATCATTATTTTTTTGATGA